>NW_012135192.1:3563685-3564560 GCF_000956105.1 Propithecus coquereli | reverse complement strand
TTTTTTAAGAAACTGAACCTATATCCTGTAATGTTAGATATTTTATATATACTTTTTCAGCAGGATAAAAAACGTAAAACACTATTTGAAGGCAAGAACATTTACTCCTCTCATTCTGTGTAAGTTAGAGCAATGCAGCAGGTGCGTGACAAAAATATTATACACTAGATATGGTCCAAAGTCATTCCATTTGCTTGTTTGATGATGTTCAAATTTCATTGGCCAGTTCCTCGGTTTCTGCAGAACTATCTCCATTAACTGTGATCTTCATATCCTCTTCATATCCAGGAGGCAAGAAAGCCAAAGCATAAGGGAAAAGCTTATGACAATTTGCTCTATAAACTTCAGCAGCTTCTTTACAGTCTCCTAGGCTACCATCACACAAGGCTTCCAATACCTCCATACATGTCTAAAGAAAGAAAAATGGTCATGTTAAAATTTGTCAAAAAAGATTTTTACTGTGAATTTATTAGACATTTGAATATCAATTCAGTATCTCCAAAATAAGAAATAAATGCACATATTTAAGGAAAACAAAAACATTTATTCCTGCATACACATTCCAGCAGAATGTTCTTTAAGGTCTAATTTAACCATTTCTCCAGAACTGCAGGGTTTACACAAGAGGATAAACACGGACAAATGTAGAAACAAGACTAAGGTGAGGCAAGTAAGGTGTATAGGGTGCTACATTTAAAGAGGTACCCTCTCTCTCAGCAAGTACACAACCCTAGGCAGCCAACTTTAACTCAGCCTAGTCTGGCCCTATGTATAAGCATCTAATTTACAATGCCAATGCCAATTACCATACACAGACCTTTTAATTTTTTGGAGGCTTAGAGCCAAGCCAGCAAAATGAAAGATTGTTTTTCAAC
>NW_012135192.1:3551828-3553110 GCF_000956105.1 Propithecus coquereli | reverse complement strand
TCAAAGAGATTCTCCAATTTTAAAACAATTTCCTAAGAAACTTTACATAACGAAATATGATTCAAAACTTCAACTTACAGGTAACTTTTTAGAAACAGAAACAAAGGGGATTCTCAAAAACCTGGACTCAACAATTCTATGTCAAAATCAGGTAACATTTATAGTCTTAAAATAAAGACCATCATCATAAAAAAAAAAAAAAAAGCCCTACTTTCCCCCTTGGCTAATTTAATATACAACAGCTTTAAAATCATTGAGTTTATGATAAACTTATACAGATCACTTATATAGTCACTATCAACTACTGTATCAAATACTTAAGTAATGGAAAACAAAAACATACCAGTACTAAAGAGTCGAATCATACACTCATGAAGCCAGGGATGACTAGAATCAATAGCAAATGCCCTCTTTACTGATTGTAGCATCAAAAGAAACTTTTCTACGAAAAGAAAAAGTAAGATATATTTTGATCATTTGATAAAATAAGAGGCCCTCCTTTGAAGGGCCAAGACCTTACAATTAGGAAAATTAGAGTCAATCACATCTGAACTGCAAATGTATGGTTGAAGCAAACAATTTTCCTCCAATTAGCAATATTAGCTGATATTTTTTATATAACATTCCTTAAGAAAAAAGGTTTTATAAAATATTACAAAATTTAGGCAGCATTCAGCAATATTTGAACCAATGGCATATAAACAAAGAAACACAATTTAAAGCCATTTCATTTCCTGACCTCCTTTAATCAAAATAAAGAAATGTTCCCCACTACACAGAAAATTTCCTTGTGTATTCTTGAAAGTATTTCCTTTCTTGCATTTTGTGACATGTAAAATCGTTTCCCTTTTACTTGACTCTTCCTCTCCTGAAAATCAATCCCTGACTCCTCTTCCCCACTAAAGATAGAATATTCACCAAGATTATGTTTTCAGTCATTTTCTAATCTCTCTCTATGCTATCCCCACTCCCATTGTCCATTTTTCCCAGAGTTCAGTAGTGTTTCCACCTGTTAAATGGAAATTTGAACTTGCATGCATAGTCCATTTCCAAGTTTTATCTATACAACCACCTCTTTGTTAAGACTTCCCTAATTTGGTACCTTTTTCCAAATATCAAAGTTCAAAACCCCAGGCTCTTCTGATAATTTCTTTTCCCTTGCCCCCAACAGTTAGAAAGCTAAAAATACTGCCATGCCCTTTGTCATTACCAATTTGATACAACTGCAGTGGATTCCAAATGCTGGGGTCCTTTAGAGGTTAGAACACAGCCAAGAAGCCAA
>NW_012135192.1:3549554-3551778 GCF_000956105.1 Propithecus coquereli | reverse complement strand
GGGGTTTATAGTAAGAATAAGACACCGTGTAAAAGTGCAAATTAAATAATAGGTATTCAATAAATTGTAGTTACTATTTTTGTTATAGTGTGAAAACATAACTAGATTTTCCTTATGGTGGTGGCTTTCAGACTTTGACCGCAACTAAGTATTTGTACTGTGACAAATGTGTATCTCACTCACATCCATAATTTAACGTGAACCAAAAGTTTTGCAAAACACTTACTATGTGCAACATATGCTGATATTTTCTATACTATTTTATTTCAGGTTTCCGAATGTTGATAATAACTCACTAGTAACTGATTTCGTTGATTGTTATCCTACCAATGGATCATCACCTTAAGTTTAAAAAATGCTGAACTCTGAATAGTAGACATCTAAGTATAGTATTTAAGCTTAACTCTGTTCTGGCTGTACTTTCAACTTGGTTTTGGCAATTTATCAATACTTGTTTTTCAGGCGGAAGCAAGAATAGAGAGAGAATAGGAAGAAAAGTTAAAATAGATCATACCCAATTACAATGAACATTATCTCAAAAAATATAAATCTTCTATAAAGTAAAAGTTATTTCCATGGGCCTCGTTAGTTTGCCTGAAATGCTTTCGGGACACTTTATATGTAGACTAAGTAATTGTACAGTCTACATTTTAACTTGTTTTGCTTAGATTAAACAATCTCCCAGAAAAATCAAAATTGGTGAGAAAAAAAAATTCACTCCACAAAATGAAAGAGCAATACATATATTTAAATAACTTCCAACTTTACTAAGTTTCCAAAAAACATTTCCTCACTTAGTAATTCACAAAAGTTTGAGGCCCACTCAGTTTTTTCTCCTAAATCATGTAGATTGCAACTATAATTTCCAGGAAGATATCAATTACCAAAAAAAAAAAAAAAAGTCTACTGCAGTGAAACCTAGAATGTCCTATGGAATTCTGTGTAATGAAATTTTACCTCTCTACCTTTAGGAAAAGGATCAACTTCAACGTCACAGATTATCAGATGACTTATTAATGCTAAAAACTAGTGGGCAGAAAAAAAATCTAAAAAGACTTTGAAAGTGATAAGACAAACAAAAAATATTGAGCTCTCAAGAAAGTAAAAAAGAATAAAAATCTCAGACTATTCAATCACCTTCCATAATAAGAGTAATAAGTCTTTTGAATCAAGGAAAAGTACTGACTGGATGGGCGGGGGTGGATATGATCTGAGTCCTTTGACACCTTAATATTGAAATAATGTTTGGTTCATGCTGTTAGCTTATTAGCAGATTGAATTAAGTAAGTAATCACCAATGATTAAAAGCCACAATGAAGAGGGGGCTGATTCTTAACAAAAGGAGTTGCCCTGGGTTTTCAAGCTAACTGCCATTATTAATAATTTGGGTAGAAAATATTCATATTTTGTGTGAGATAATGATTGCTCACTACTAGGTTATAGCACAACATACTAAGTGACTACCACTCAAAATGGCAAAATAAATGAGAATGCTAAACAAGGCTTAAATAATAATAAATAACAAATGAGAGTATTAAAGAAGGGTAGGGAGACATACATAAGTACAAAGAAAAACAATCTCTGCAGAAAAAAGAAAAATGAGGTTGTACAAATGAGAAGAAACAGATGTAAGGTTTCACTGTAGATCAAAGTAGCCAAATAGTGGTGATTTTAAAAGCATGTAGAAGAATATAAACAGGTAAGAAAATTAAAAAATTGAATATATAAGCTCCTGTCTTTTACTTAGCAGTGATTAGAAATGTAATTTAAATTGTGTTTAGTCCTATAACTTTAAAATTTTTTAGAAAGTAAAAAACTTAAGAAGAGTATCAAGTCCCCCTCAGAGTAAAAAGGGAGGAAGGTGGTCCTATATGATAAATGACGTCATGCAGCTTATAGTAATCACATTGGTAGTATAACATATTCTAGAGACTTAGAGGGTGCCAGTAACCATGCTAAAATCCACATTCACTAGAAAGGTCTGTATAAATGATAAAAATAGTTGTGGAGGCATTGTTTTTTCCTCCATACTCCCCAGAACAGTGTATTTGTGAGGGTTTCTTTGTAAAGAAGCAATTATAACAATGTATCTCAACATGACAAATGTATTCATGAAAAATTACTTCTAAACTAAACTTTTTTAAAAGTACCAAATATTTTAGTTAAAGAAACCTTGGGGTATATAACAAAGATAACTGTATTTGGATATCTGTAGTTTTACATA
>NW_012135192.1:3542444-3545474 GCF_000956105.1 Propithecus coquereli | reverse complement strand
ATTTATAGAACTGTCCCAACTACCTTTTATTAATTATACAATGTCATATTAATTATATACTTGTAATCATTACTAAGCAGGCATAATGTAATTGTGCTACTGTTATACTCCCAGACTTAGTACTGAGACAAGACTATTATTCCCTACACACTGAAGCAGGGCTGGAGAATAACACTGTTTATTAGAAGGGCACTCAACATCTGGATTCTATATTTGCCTTCTCTCACCATGGAGGCAATAACAATTTACCCTCAACGGAAAATATATTTGCCCTATCTGTCCAGCATACCTCTGCCAGTACAGTAACTGTGGTTTAACCAACACTGCTGGCCAAGGAAATTATTTCACAGCATTAAAAAAAAAAAAAAAAAAGCAATGAAGTGATGAAGTGATGTCTATGGGCTTCGCCTTGTCCCACTGTGTAAAGCAGTGGCCTTACATGACAATAAAATAATCCATTAAAATCCCAGCTACAGTGCCAGATGGTGTTATTTTGAAGTATACATGCTCTAAACCAGAACCCCAAATCAATAAATGACATTGTCACTCTAATAACTGTACATTCAAGAACCAAGAGATAGAAGAGAAAATAGGGACCCTCTTTAAGTATGCCTTTCTCACATATTTGTAAATATTTTGCTTCTTGTTCCCATGACTCCATGTTCTACTGGGTTGGAATTTACAGTACCAGGGAAGAAATGTTTCTACTACAGAAAGGTAGAGAACTGGAAACTGAAACTACCACCCAGCTATATCAAGAGGCTTTTCATGGCTCTAGGGGTATAGACTGAAATGAGGGTCAGTGTGTAGACCAGAGTAATTAACTATCAGGGAGATATGACTGCTATTACAACATGGAAACAACAAGGAATACAAAGAAGGTGAATCAATACAAGCATTATATTTAGTGAAAACAAGTATGTGAACCTGGAGAGAAAACAGAGCATTTAATTCTGTCTGCAACTCTAATAAACAAAAACATACGCCCCAAAGGAGATCTTGTTCAGATGTTCAAACATTATAGTCTCAGTCTCTGTGTGCCTCTCATAGGTAAATTCTGTCAGGGTAAATCTAAATGTTTAAATATATGTATATAACCACAATAAAGCTAACTATATTGCACATTTACTCATAATACATAATGCAGTACATAGTTATATATACAAAAGCATAGGAATGTAGTTCTAAAAATCAGTGCTTAAGGAAAAAAAGTCAAAATATCCTTGAAAATCCCTTAAGTTGAAAAGATAGGAAGATAGATATAAATATATAATACAACTAGTTTGCGTTATGTGTAAGAAAACCATATTTTCAAGTACCAAAATCACAATCATTGTAGCAAGACATTCACACCAAGAGAGGCACCCAAGGACTGAGATGTAGTAAACGAATGGCAGTCATGCCTTCCACCTCATACTCAGTTGGGGTTCAATGTTCACTGAGGGGAATATTGGATAGGATTACCAGCATTATGTGTATTCTTGTCTCTCTTAAAGAAAAATTACATAGTCATGAAGAGTTGAATTCATCTAGGTTAAATGAATGCATGTGGAATAGGACCGCACTGTGCTTTAGGGGCAATTTAAGACATTTGCAAGAGCAGTTTTAATCATATGCCACTTTTAAATTTACAGACTAACTTGAAATCTAATCTCCATATTAACATACATTATATAGGAGTATATCTCTCTACCACAGCAACGAAAAGTTTAAAGTGATTAAACCCAATACAGGAAGAATATTGTACTAAGGACTTACAGCCCTTGGAATAAAAGTTGTATATACAACATGAAAAAAAAAATTCAGTTCGGATGTTGCTGACTGAAGGCAAAGAATAACACAGGATGAGTAGCAGGTGAGGGAATTTACAAATACCAGCTATTGAGAAACAAGTGATACAGCTTCAGCCAAGACCTCAGATTTATAAATCAGTTAACTGAATATTAAATTTACTAATTGAACCCCTTCCCAGATTCCTTTTCTCCTTCTTAACTAGAATTACTACTAAATTGATAATACTTTGATTTTATTTCATATATAGTCACGAGCTACATAATGACATTTTCCTCAACGACGGACCGCATACACAATAGTGGTCTTCTAAGATTATAATACTATATTTTTGCTGTACCTTTTCATGTTTAGATACACAAATCCTTAACATTGTGTTGCAATTGCCTACAGTACTCAGTACAGTAACATGCTGTACAGGTTCATAGCCAAGGAGCAAGAAGCTATACCATACAGCCTAGGAGCACAGTAGGCTATACCATCCAGGTTTGTGTAAGTACACTCACTCCATATGATGTCCACGCAATGATGAAATCACCTGAGGACACATTTCTCAGAATGTATCCCTGTTGTTAAGTGACACATGACTGTATATTATCTTGAACTGGTGACACTAAATTTGCCATGAAAGAATGATAAAATACAGGAAAATACCCCAAACAGACCACTACAGACTAAAGACCCAGACCTGACGGGGTAGCATTTAAAATAGCCAATGCCACTCCTAGTTATGATGGCTTGGTGTAATTTGGCTTTGTCACCACATTGGGGATATGAGTAAGCATAGATTAGATAGGAGCATCTTGGAGAAAGCTAAGGAAGAGAAGTGTCTTCTTATATGCCTGACAGGCAAGAATAGTATGTACACTAAGGAACAGTCCATGAAAAGAGGTGCCTTCAATTAAGTTCCTTACAAACAAAGCAGTCAGAAGCACTTTCTATAGGCATTATCTTGTTCTGAGACTCCACAAACCTAGCAATAAATAATTAGATCACAGCTTGACATCTGGTCCAAAGGCAACCACTTGACGCTGCACACAAGAAAAACCTAAGAGTCTACAAAGGGGCTTGATAACAAGAATTCTGCTCTGTAGGTATACTCTTTATTAAACAGTGACTAAACAATCCAAATAGATCCTCTCATTAAGAACTATATGAAGGCCGGGTGTGGTGGCTCACGCCTGTAATCCTAGTACTCTGGGAGGCCGAGGCGGGCGAATTGTTTGAGCTCAGGAGTTC
>NW_012135192.1:3541035-3542166 GCF_000956105.1 Propithecus coquereli | reverse complement strand
TACGATCTACTAAATATATATTCTAAGCATCTTAAACCTGGAAACCTAGACCCTTTATTTATCTTTTACCTGGCTCCAGGTAATATAGACAACCTCAATATTATTTACACACTCCTGTGTTATCTTAATAGATACTCTTCCCTTCTATGTATCTTTTCCTTTAGAAATACAATCCACTCAAGATGTAACCGAAAGATTGTATCTTCTATTTATAACAATAGCTCATAATAGCCAACATTTATTTAATGCTTACTATGTACCAGGCACTACTCTAAGCTTTGTACTAACTAATTTTATCCACGCAATCATCAGTTCTTTGATTGAACTACATAAATGGTAATTACCATATTTGACCTTAATTCTAGTTACGTACATATATCTATCGTTGATTCTAATGTCCTCAAAGAGAGAATTGTATCATTGTACCTCCCCACAACATTCTGTGCATAGCAGGCATTTCTGTGAGAAAGCTGCATTAGCATTTGCTAAATAATCCTACAGTGGTGAGGCTATGAGAGTTGGGTGACTATACCTAAGAAATACAGTGATCAGTTTTATCAGGTCCACTATACCCTAATTGCCTACCTTTCCTAAAGTAAATCTCAAAGGCAAAAAGATGAGTTTCTATCTTGTTCTTCACCAAGTTCTTCAACGGTGTTAAAAATTTAATAGCTTCTTCCAATGGAGTTTCAACCTAACAAAAATAAAAGATATTATACAAATGGAAGTAAGATTCTTGGGGAGTGTGATTTTATTCTTGCTATTAAAAATATTTACTGGTTTTTTAAAAATAAAAATCACTTACCAGTCACTCAGAAAAACACTGCCATATTTTAACCTCCCATAATCTAAATGAAGGGGATTTTGAACTCTAGAATTCTTAACCACAAATATTACATTATCTCTGGATAGAAACTATCTAACAAGAAGGAAGTAGATAAAATAGAACCAGGGAAAGAAAGACAATAAGAGAAACAAGTCAAACAACCAAGGAGAAAAAAAGACAGAAAAGAGAAGTAAAATAGGATCAAGAGAGATATGAAGGGAACTGTAGAAAACATAATTCAAACAAAGTGAAATATAATCAAGCTATTAAAAACAGTACACTATCCATTCTGTCTTGCTTTGTTC
>NW_012135192.1:3528605-3537778 GCF_000956105.1 Propithecus coquereli | reverse complement strand
AACTATATGAAGACATGAAGAGTTACAAAGAAAAAAGTCACTAAGGAAAAGTCATGGGATAAAGGGAAAAGACAGTAGAAAAAGCAATGCTGGAAGGCAGGCAGTGACGGTGATAAAAGTAGCAATAACAAATGAAGCTGAGGCATAAAGATGGAAGGGCTAAGTTGATGTTATGCCCTGAATGACTTCACAATTCTCCAAGAAGTCTAACAGGTCAATTTTCTGTGCTTTTTCACTTCCCTTTGTAATCTTCCAATAAACTCAACAATAAAAAGATACTATGTTTGTTCCTAGCAGGTATGCAATTATTTGTGAACATATGTCAATATACCCTTGTGAAATCCAAACTAGATGTTCCTACATTTCTCACAGCAATATTACTATGTCTATGAAATGTTACTGTCCACCTGCTCTGGTATAATTCTAAACATATTCTCCAACTCTTTATTTGTTTGGTATCATAATTCTCCTTAGTTATAAAACAATCAAGGAAATGATTTTGAATTTTTACATACTAATGAGACTAAAATTAAAATCAAGGGCAATGTGCTTACTATATTGCTTTTGTGTAATAAATTATGTAATTATTATTTTATATAGAGATGGTGGTCTCGCTATGTTGCCCAGGCTGAACTCCTAAATTCAGGTATTCCTCCCACCTCAGCCTCCAAAGTAGCTGGGACTACAGATGCATGCCACCTTTGGTCCATGCAATTATTTTCATACTGACTAGGAAGATTTTAAGGGTCATAAGAAAGGGCACAGGAATATTATTAATCAAAATGGTTCATGTGGTTTCAGTTTATTGGTTAAAAACAGCAGGTCAGATTTTGACTTGGGGAAAATATTTAAGGATTTTTAAGGTAATAGGTTTAAATGGGAAGGGCCAGTAAGAAATAATGTAAACTGACAACCTAGTGAGAGATACACATATAGTTTTCAGTTTATAACAAACTCAATTTAGCCAAGATATAAAAGTTTGCATGTTATCACTTGTAATAGACAATAGATGTTTCACACATATAATTTGTCTAGTCCTAGTAAGGATTTTCTTAGTCCCATTTTATAGATGAAAAAACCATCAGAGAGGTTAGACAAAGTGTCCAAGGGCAGGTACATGGTGAAAGTATAAGAGCTGGTGTCTGGACCCAGATCAGAATGACTCAAAAGCCAAAATTTTTTCCACTATACCACAGTGGATGACTCTCAACAAGGATTATTACTGTAAGTTTTAAACATGAAATAATCAGAAACAAAATATTTTAAAAAGAAGACTAAAAATTAAAATTTTTGGCTCTAAAATCTATAATCACATGGGTCAAATAAGACAGTATAAAAATGACTATGGCTGCTCATGAAATTTCACTTAATTGTGCTAAACACTATTAATTACCTTGGCCAGTTTCTCAGGGATAAGTTCTTCTTTTGGACCTCCAATTTCCTCATCATCATCATCCTTCTTCTTTTTCTGATTTCTCTGCTGTTTTTCTTTTTCTGCATTTTTTTTCTCCTCTTCTAACTGGGCTTTCTTTTGCGCTCTTCTTTGTTTATTACGTAGCTTCTTTAGCTCTTTATCAGACATGTTTGCTGTAGGGAGTAAGTGTTAATGAATGAAATTATAAGCATGTTAATCAGATTAGTAATTACCAACTACTACTATTTAATATTCCCAAACTCCTATAAAAAATATTGCGTGGTATGCATGTAAAGGTACCTATATGTACCTAGCCTTTGAATGGTTTCACATTAGACAGCAAACAACGTAACCGCCTCAAAAATTTTTTTTGAAACCAGGTTGGGTATGCACGTAAACATTTAAGGATGGCAAAACACAAGAGTTACTCTAGCAATATTAAGCTACTTGCAATTCTATGAATATAACAAGCTGATGGATATTTCCATGGCTTTGGACTATGCTCTCTCTTAGTTATGTCTTCTTTACCCAGGCCAAACAGTTATTCATTCTCTTCTCTGTGCTGCCACTATGCCTAATATATTTTACTTATCACAATACTTTATACACCTATCTCTCTTTTAGACTGTGAGCTCCTTGTTAAAAGAGACCCTGTATTAACTTGTAATCTTTGTATTCTCAGGACCAACAGCATGCCAAAATATACAGAAAACACTCAAATATTTGTTGACAAAAATAAATGAATAACTATGGTAAATTAAAAATCTGATACTAAAAATTAACAATATCCTTAGAGGTATAAACTGTGGGATGTCTCAAAAGAAAATCACTGACACATATGCTATAATAAAGTGCAAAATGTATATTATTTAGGTTTCAAGCAACAAATTTGAAAGCTACATGCTCAGTCAGCATTTGGACATTTGTTAATATTGAAAAATGAAAAAAGTCACTTCAAAATACACCACTGTGATGATTTAAAAAAATGTCTACGAATTCTTCCCTTCAAAAGGCAAAGTCTATTTCCCCTTCCCTTAAATATGGGCTATACTTAGTGACTCAGCAGTAATGAATAGAATATACTAGAAATGAAGGTATGTAACATTTATATTAGGTGGGACTTAAAAGCACTATGGGTTCTTCCTTGCCTTCTCTTGGATCACTCAGAGGAAGCTAGCTGCCATGTTGTGAGGAAAACCACCCAATCTTATGGAAAGAACCATGTGGCCAAGAACTGAGGCCACCAGCCATGAGAGTAAGCCATCTTGGAAGCTGATCCTCCAAATTCAGTCAACCTTAAGATGCCTGGGCTGACATCTTGATTTCAAATTCCTGGCCCACAGTAACTGCCAGATAATAAATGTTTTTTATTTAAAGCTGTTAAGTCTTTGAGTAATTTGTTTTGCATCAGTAAATAACCAACATAGATGTTGGTACCTGAAGTGGGATATTGCTGTTACAAAAACTTAAAATGTGGAAGTAACTCTAGGACCAGGGAGTGGCAAAAGATGGATGGACTTTGAGAAGGCTGCAGGTGAGGGCTTAAAGTGAAGTGAATGATACCATATAGTGGCAGAAAGTTTAGCAACAATGTTACAGAATGCACGAAATTAACTGAGTGACCTAACTAAGGTGATTTTCCGGCAAACTGTTGAAGATAGCACCTGATTCCTCTTGCTGCTTAGAGTAAAATGCAAGTGGAGAAAGAAACTTCAGGAAGGAGCAGAAATTTGATGATCTTGAAAACTGAGTCTCTCCAGAAATGGCTGCTGAGCAAAGATCAAATCTAGGGCATTGTTAGGAAAACATGTTAAGAGGGAAAGCAAAGGATTTGGCTTTAAAATTTTTTGTTAAGACCCAGGACTCAGAATGATGGTGCCTCACTAATGAGCCTTGAAGAAAGGCTCTCTAAAAATTTTAAGGGTATGACTCATAGAGACCCTCTCAAACAATAAAGCTTCTAAGAAACTTAAAGGTGTTCTTCCCTTCACAGAAACTCAAGATATTATGTGGATTCCAGTAAGATTTACAAAAGATCTACAATGTCTTAAAGGGAAACAGAAACACAGCAAATTTGTACTAAAAGAAACAGAGACAATGCACAATGAAAAGAGGCCTTTTGACTGCTCTCCCCCTCCCGCCCCCCTCTCCCCCGGCAAATTTTACTGGCAGCAAGCTGACCAAAAAACTACTCAGTAGCAAACAAATGCTAACTTTCGAGAGAAAGGATGGATGATTCACAAGGTGGAACCAAGAACCCAGAGGGCAGGGTCAGTAGCCACAAAAAATTATTCCTATGTCTTGAGTGCTCATCAAATAACTGTTAACCTATATGAACCAGTAACTCCTGTGTGCCTCCTGAGAATGTGTACGGTGGTTTTCCCATGCCTATTCCATCATTTTATATTTGGTGTGCAGTGAGTTTGTAACCTGTATCTTTAGTTCACAGGATTTCGTATTAAATAACTACACTTAAAAAACTATACATAAGGGGAAAAAGCTATGCTGAAGGAGCTACATCAACACCTATACCTGATTAATATAATATTCTAGATCTTAAGCTAACATGGTAATGGGTAAGACTTTTGAAGGCCTTGGGAGGGATAACTATACTTGTATATGAGAATAATGTAAATAATTTGTAACCAGAATACAGATGACAGCAGTTAAAAATATATCCACAAATACCTCAATTCTCCTCACCTCAAGTGTAGGCTGTACTTGGTAACTCCCTTATGACCAACGAGAATGTGAAGGAATAATAAGGTGTGATGTCAAGAGAACAGAATATTTAAAAAGTGTTGTGGTTTCTTCCTTGTTCCCTCATGGCTAGCTACCATGTGTTGAGGAACTCTAGAAACCCTACGGAGAGACTAAGAACTAACACCTCCTGCCAATAGCCTTCTGAGTGAGCCATCTAGGAAATGGATCTTTCCATTCTAGTCAGGCCCTCAGATAACTGCAGGCTCAGCCAAAATGTGAACCATGGGTTTCATAAGAGACTTCGAACCACAGCCACCTAGATGCTTCTAAATTCCTGACACAGAGATGGCTGTTCTAAGCTGCTAAATTCTGGGATAATTTATTATGCAGCAATAGATAACACACAACCCTCCAAACCAAATACATACTTGTTTATCTTTTTCCTGGTAAAAATTCCTTAACACTAAAAAAAGAAAACTTCAAACAAAGACCAAAAAAATTACATTCTGAAAGCACAAGACTAAAAATGGGTGGCCACAAAAATGCTCACCTTTTAATAATGGTAAAATAACTGCTACCACTTGCATCCTTGCTACATGGTAGATACAGTACATACATTATTTAATGTTCTCAACAACTTCATGGATTAAGAGTGTAAAGTATGAGAAAACAGGTATCAGAGGAAAACAACAACCCAGAGTGATAATAAAAGGCAAAGCAAGGATTTAAATCCACTTCACTATGACTCCAAAATCTAGGCTTCTTCTACTATGCTATACCAACCTTAACTCTAGGTGACTAAAGAGTCACCTAGAGTTATAAAAATGACAAAATTAGACTCCAAACTCTAGGATTTTTCCACTATGAAATACCAAACAGAAGTCAGCAAACCTTTTATGTAATGGGCCAGATGCTAAGTAATTTCAGCTTTGTAAGTCACAGGTCTCCATTGTAACTAACCTCAGCTGTCGCAGCAAAAAAGAACAATAAATACTACGAAAATCTATGGGTCTGACTTCATTTATGTTCCAATAAAATTTTATTTATCAGAACAGACTGCAGTATGGATTTGACCTATGGGCCTTATTCTGTATTGCCTGCCACTGCTTTAAAAGGACTCATGACAGTTCACCATAGAATTACCAAGAAATTAAGAGTTCAAATCCTCTTTCACTTAATTTAGCACTAATTATCTAGAGAAGTACTATAATTCTCAACTTTACATATATTAGTTATTACTTGTGTGAGCCTAATAAAGGCTCAGAATTTTAGCTTAAAAGGAACTAGAAGAAAATTCTACTGTGCTAGAAGATAATATTCCACCATCTTTTTAAAAAATATGTTTGCATCTATATGTGTATACACAGAAAATAACATTTGAACCCAGACTACTATAACCAGTCATACTAACTAACATCCATGTAAGAGGGTAAAATAAATCTGGCCAAATAAAGACTTTAAAGTTTACTGAAAAGATAAAAACACAAGAAAAGAAAAATAACTTTTCAACCAAATAAGAAGTAACTACCAAATATTTACCATAAATAGTAAACTTTTATGGTGAAACATTAGAAGTACTCCCTCTAAAGAAAAAAGGGCAGCAAGTACACTATTGTTCCTATTAAACAGCACTGTTTTAGCAACCCTAACCATGCAATAAGACATTGGGGGAGGGGAGTATAAATACTGAAAGAAACAAAATTACTACCATTTATAGATTAACATAATGGTCTACATCTGTGGTCCCCAACCCCTGGGCCATGGCCCAGGTACAGTCCATGGCCTTCTAGGAAATGGGCCTGAGCCCGCACCACTTCCCCCTGCCTCAAAATACCCCACACCCTGGCCGGGCCGGTGGCTCACGCCTGTAATCCTAGCACTCTGGGAGGCCGAGATGGGCGGATTGTTTGACCTCAGGAGTTCGAAACCAGCCTCAGCAAGAGCGAGACCCCGTCTCTACTAAAAATAGAAAGAGATTAATCGGACAACTAAAAATATATAGAAAAAATTAGCTGGGCATGGTGGCACATGCCTGTAGTCCCAGTTACTCGGGAGGCTGAGGCAGGAGGATCGCTTGAGCCCAGGAGTTTGAGGTTGCTGTGAGACAGGATGATGCCATGGCACTCTAGCCCGGGCAACACAGTGAGACTCTGTCTCAAAAAAAAAAAAAAAAAAAATACCCCACACCCCCACGTTCAATCCATGGAAAAACTGTCTTCCACGAAACCAGTCCCTAGTGCCAAAAAGGTTGGGGACCGCTGGACATAGAAAATTTTCAAAATTTAACTGAAAAATGATGATTATCAGAGATAATTGACTAATATCAGAGATCAGTAAGAATACCAACTTGACATATTAGGTTATTAAATACTAAGTTTGACAGTTGATATCTCGAACATTTCATTCACTTTGAACCTTCTTGTTTTAAATTTTTTTTTATAGGCATATCCTCATTCTTTCAAACATATGTTTTGGCTTGTGATTATCTTTCAAAATTTTTTTAAAGCAATTTCTGTGAAACAATGGATAAGTCTAAACTTTGTGTTATTTCTGAATATGAGTTCTATTGTGGAACCAATGCATTGTTGACAGCTCGAAATATCAACGAAGTATTTGGGAAGGATGTGGCTAATGAACGCACAGTACATCCATGGTTTGAGAAGTTCTATTCTGGTGATTTTAATCATGAAAATGAGCTATGTGGGTGTCCTGAGACGAAGGTGGATAATGATGAGCTGAAAGTAGTAGTGGAAGCGAATCCATCTCAACCTATGTGTGAATTAAGCAGCAAAGTCTGAGGTTATTATTCCCACAATATTCGACCATTTGAAACAAATGGGCAAGGGAAAGAAGCTGGATAGATGGGTTCCACGTGAATTAAATGAGTGTCAGAAGAGAAACCCTTTCGAACCTTGCCTTTCTTTGTTGTAATAACAGAAAGGTGAACCATCTCTACACCATGTTGTTACGTGTGATGAAAATGGATGCTTTTTGACAACTGCAAGCATTCGGCACAATGGTTAGATAAAGATGAAGTGTTGAAACACAGTCCAAAATTGAATATTCATCAGAAAAAGCTAACGGTGTCTGGTTGCTGTTCCAGTGCTGGTATTATCCACTACAGCTTCATGAAACCTAGTCAGTCGATGACAACGGATGTCTACTGCCACCAATTGGATGAAATGAGGATGCTCGCGAATAAGCAGCCAAGCTTGCTCAGTAGAGACACGTCAATCCTTTTCAAGATCACACGTCACCAAAAAAACCCCTGCTAAAACTACAGAAGGTGGAGTTGGAAACTCTCTGTCATCCATGGTATTCACTAGACCTTGCACCAACTGACTATCACCTCTTGCAGGCTTTGGACCACTTCTTGCAAGGAAAAATATTCAATTCTCAACAAGCTGTGGAAAATGCCTTATGCAATTTCATCACCACTCACTCTCTGGGCTTCTTCGATGCTGGCATAAACAAGCTACCGTAAAGATGGCAAAACTGTCAATAGTTTGATTAATTGTACTACTTCTTGTTTGAGATATAATAAACTGAACTTTTGATTTGAAATTGGACAGTTCATATTTAATGACCTAACACAAAATATTGTACTGTATTAGAATATTGTAATAGGAAGGACACATAAGAATAATGCTAACAGTAAATTTGCCGAAGTTATGTAACAATAATTACACTAAAAAATAGATAGAAGACACATACATTCTGGTATATAAAAACTCAATATTGTTTAAGGCCCACCTCTTACACTCCCTCTCAAACCGTAGTCTGGTTTTTTTTTTTTTTTGAGACAGAGTCTCACTGTGTTGCCCAGGCTAGAGTGCTGTGGTGTCATAGCTCACAGCGATCTCAAACTCGTGGACTCAAGCAATCCTTCTGCCTCAGCCTCCCAAGTAGCTGGGACTACAGGCATGAGCCACCATGTGCAGCTAATTTTTTCTATATATTTTTAGTTGTCCGATTAATCTTTCTATTTTTAGTAGAGACAGGGTCTCTCTCTTGCTCAGGCTGGTTTCGAACTCCTGAGCTCAAACAATCCTCCCGTCTCAGCCTCCCAGAGTGCTAGGATTATAGGCGTGAGCCACTGCTCCCGGCCCGTAGTCTGTTTTGAATCAAAAATTCCAGAAGAAACTTTCTGGAAGATAAGTTAATTTTACAGTTCATGCATAAGCAAAAATCTGCATGTAAAATCATATTCTAAAGATGA
The DNA here is from genome assembly GCF_000956105.1 of Propithecus coquereli. NCBI lineage: Eukaryota > Metazoa > Chordata > Mammalia > Primates > Indriidae > Propithecus > Propithecus coquereli. The sequence goes on along the minus strand of NW_012135192.1, from coordinate 3,529,442 downwards.
CACAGTATTAGATTAAGAAGAGAGAAACTGATCGTAAGAAAAGAAACCTATCTGCGTACTGATGTCAACACCATATAGCTTTAATTATGTCTTCACAATAAGTTTTAATATTTGTTAGAACAAGATACCATGCCCACAACCTACCATATTACTTTTTCAGAATTTAGTTCACGATAAAAGTAGCATTTTAAATCAGTGAAGAATATGCTGACCTATTCAACAAGTACTGTTGAGGAGTTAGCAGTCTATTGGCAGGGGAGGGTAGAAAGCCACTCTTCACCTTACATCATATATAAAAATTAACTCCAGATGATTAAATAGCCAAATCTAAAAATAGAAAAGTATTAGAAGAAAAACAAAAGATATTCATAAATGTACTCTTAATTTTGAAGTGGAAAAAGCCTTTCTAAGTAAGACCCAGAAGGTATAAAAAACAAGACTAAATATTAAAAATTAAAACTTTTTTTTAATGAAAGAAGGGAACAAAGAGGATGGTTCATGTCCTTCCCTCCCTCTCTTCTTTCCTTCCTTCCTGTCTCACTCTCTTGCCCTGAGTAGAGTACAGTGACATCATCACAGCTCACTGCAACCTCCAACTTCTAGGCTCAAGCGATCCTCCTTCCTCAGCCTCCCCAGTAGCTGAGACTATAGGTGTGAAACCGCAACACCTGGCTAATTTTTCTATTTTTAGTAGAGACAGGGTCTCACTTTTAATTAGGCTGGTGTCGAGTTCCTGAGCTCAAGCAATCCTCCTGCCTTGGCCTCCTAGAGCGCTAGCATTACAGGTGTGAGCCACTGTACCCAGCCTAAAACTTTTATATAATGAAAGAGACTCAC
>NW_012135192.1:3513607-3527925 GCF_000956105.1 Propithecus coquereli | reverse complement strand
CTTTATGGAAGGTAATTTGACACTATTTCAAATAATCATACTCTACGACCCGGCAATTTCCACTTGTAACAATCCATGCTAAATAAACATGTGCATAATGATGTATAAAGATGTTTACTATAGCACTATAATGGGTGAAAAAATTCACATAGATTCTTATATAGCCATTAAAATGTCACTTGGATAAGTATACAAATACTGAGCAGCACTATTAATTGCGGGATAAGAAGTATAGGCTGCAGAACACCGAGTAGGTTATAATCCCATTTATGGACTTAAAAAAAAAAAAACTTGCCAAGAACCACCCTGAAACATGTGCATAGTATACATACACATAAAACTCTGAAAATTGTACTTGTGCATAAACGGAATTGACCCTTTCACAGGGATAACTTCTGGAAAGGAGAATGGGTGGTAGAAAAGTTAAAGAAGATTTTCATATCTCCTAGGTGTATTTCTATACTGTCTCAACTTTGTATAATCAGACTTAATTGTGGATTATTTGTATAATTTGAAGAAGAGGATGTAACCAGGAGAGAAAAAAAGGGTAAACAAAAGAAGCCAGAGGGTCATAGTTCTCAATTTTAACTACAAATTGTCCAGCAGATTCCTCCTTTTAGTATTTTCTTCCAAGCTGAAGGAGGACCAATAGGTAGGAATAGATTCAAGGAAATCTATACAAGCGTCTCACTATTTGACCTTAGAAAGTTCTAAACTGTCCTTAGGCAAGAGGAAGTAAAAATTAACAACATATTAACAAAATAGTTTCAAAGTTCTTTAGCAGGTGGAAGGACATAGAAAGTAACCAGTAATATCCTCAAAAGAGGAATAAACTAAGGACTAAAGAAAAAAAATCCAACACTTTTTATGCCCCAACTCTTACAACATTTTTGCCATGACTGAGTCACAAAATATATGGACATACAATTAATTTATATCCTTCTACATACAAGATTAGTTTTATTCTGAAATTCTTTCCCAAATAACTGTCTAGTGAAGACTTCTCCCTAATCACCCTGACACTCTGCTACAAAAATGGTACATTAAAAATAGGTCAAATGATAAGTCACTGGGCAATTTTCCTAGCTTAATTCCAAACTGGTTTTTAATGTCTAAGCAATATTCACCTTTTAGTTGCTTACTTATAAATTACTATTTAAAAAAGGAATAGCTAGTTATATAACAGCCAATGCTAATGTACAGTCCCATACTAATAGTTAGCAATTTATAGTACTGTAGTTAGCAATTTATAATATTGGGTAAACCAGATATTAAATGTAAAACGAATCAAATACAAACTTCTTAAATGCCAAAATGAGCAATTACAAATCAAATGCTTATTTAACTTATTTTGAAAGTATAAAGGTAAACAAAATTTTTCTTTTGTTGCTTAGAGAAATTCACAAAATAACCATCATTTTATAACCTTGTATAACATCTTCCCACAAGGTGCTCAATAAGAAGATCAAGAAAAATGTATATTATTCAAAAACATAAATACAGATATACACACCAGAGCAAATAATGAGAAATCTTTAAATATCATACCTGTATCAGCTTCATGCTCTTTATTCTCATCTGTGAGGGGGTTATCATGAAGTTTCAAATAGATCTCTATAGCAATTCTTGCTGCCTTGAAGTAAAATGGATGTTGTCGAAGTACATCTTCTAGTTTTAATAAGTCCACATAGGATCTAAGGGTAATCTTCCTCATACAGTATGTATGAAAGTCAAACTGGTCATCAGTGATTTCTATAAAATGCTAACAAAATTATCTTTTTATTATTATACTGAAGTATAGCAACATCTATAAATACTTTGCATTTCAAATAAGTAAACACAGTTGGCCATCACCTAGCACAGGATATGGCATACAGCTAGCACTAAATTATTTGCTGAACGTAAGGGAAGCTTTAATAGATATATATATTTTTTTCTTCCTTAATTATACTTAAATAAAGCTATTATGACAACATCAAAAATAATTTATTAGTATACATGATGGTACAATACAGTAGATTCACATGTTGAACATTGAGTTTTTATATTTAGAACAATTTGCAAAGGATTATAATATGTAGTATTTATAATTTTTGAGGATACAAATCTGAATCTTATGCAATGTGATGCTGATATGGGAGAAAGAAATCAATTAGCAAGTAAGTCAAGCAACCAAGAACTTACAAATTTCAACTAAACTCTGATGTTCTACAGTTGACTATAATATAAATGTGAAATTAATTATATAAACTATGTTCATCTGTGAAAAACACACAAAAAAGGAAGCCAACTATTGGTCATAGAAATGAATCAAAAGCAAAGAGGATTAAAAAAAACAATGACTTTATCAGAAAATGAGGAATTATATAGGCTACAGAAACATGAAAAGGTGTCAAAGCTGATACCTTATCAAGGGTATATAGCATCACTAATCAACCCCACAATAAACAGGCTTCTAGGATTACTTAATAAGCTTTGCAAGTATTACTAAAGAAGCAGCAACAATTTGGAAAAAAAAAAAAGGTTAAAAAAAATCAATAAAAACATAGCCAAGACACAAAATTCCAAAAGTTTTTAAGAAGAATTTTTACAGGAAGAATAAACAATAGAACAGTTTGGCTGAAAATACAGTCTATATTTCCATTATGAAAATTGAAAAAAGTGAATACTGATTTTAAAAACCATCTGTGAATTATAAAGAGGGAGAAGAGAAAAAAACTATATACAATTTGCCCAAAATCTTCAATGTATAACAGAATAAAATGAGAAACTCATATGTATGAGGTACTTACTCTCTCAATCTCATGACATTTCTTAAGTGCTTCACCAAATTTATTCATTGCTTTATAAGCCTGGGCACATTCTGTCTGGAACCACATGCACTGCATTTCATTCAAATTCTCTACTGCTGAAGTTCCTTCCTATATGAAAATCATATATATTCAAGGCCATTTCTTACCAAATACATAATTCCACCACAGGATTTAAGAACAAGATGTTCAACTGATTTGAATTCTTCCAAAATAATTTAATTTTATTAACCATTCTTAGAGTAAAAGGGAATAGTTAACATGTGAGAGCAATTGAAATTATCTTTCTAACCACTAAAATTATTATGTAGTTTTTCAAGTGATTAAACAAAAGGTCTATAGAACTGGGGATAGGAATTAATATAAGAAATAAAACACTAGCACACAGCAGGTACTCAATAAATATTAGTTCCCTTAACCCCTAAAAAGTCATCTGAACATATACCAATATAAACCAGAGTTTAAAATTCCATTGTATAATCATCAAAAAAGAAAATGCTTTATACTAATGTTGGTTCCAGTTTTTTTTGATATAGTTATTTAATTAAAATCTGTTCAGCAGCTGGGGACATTAAAAAAAATCTGGACTATTTTCATATTAAAAACATTAAAGACAAACTTTGAAAAATGAGCAAGGGATACAAGAATGAACTCGCTCATGTCCTGTTTATTTATAAGAAAACTAGCTGTACAAACCCTTGTAAACTTGGAGCACATTTCTTCAGCTTCTTTAATCAGATTGGCTTTTAGCATATATTTTGCACATTTGGAGTTGATAAATCTGTCTGCTGTGTCCAATGCCTGGGCCTCATCCATCCACCTCGCAGCTTCTTTAATATTCCCAGCGTGCTTACAAGGTACAAAAGCAAAATAAACCAGTAAATATGCTAACTTTACCGTGCAGGTAATTGGTTACCTGCTGGTAAATAACTAAAAAGCAAATGAAAGAAAAGGTATTCTTTTGACTCTTAAGATGCTAATCAATGTAGAAGCATGTATTCTTCCATAATGTAAGTTCTGATAACTTTCTGGCCATCAAGAATGTAGGCTATCTGACAGTAAAGAGTTGTTTTAACAGTCTACTGTTATATCCCCGTTGCCTACAACAGTGCCTGGCAGATAGTAAAAATACTCAAAAATAATTGTTAAATCAAAGAATAAATAATAATGGAAATCTTTAAGTCAGAACAACATAATTCATTATGAAAGTCATGAAAGGCAAATGGATGGCCAAATTTTTACCCAAAAGGAACCATGGAAACATTACTGATTAGGACCATTAGTAGACATTCCCCAGTGATCTTCATTCTAATTCAACTAACTACTCCATCTGGCAAAGGCACAAAATTGATGAGCATAACCTGACTTTCAAAAGTGCTTTTTGACTATTACTTAATTTCATTATTTTCTTGCTAAATAAATTACTGGTTAACAATCACTCCATCAAGAGCTCTGATTACTAAATTTTATTTGCAATAAGATAGGGAAAAGCCAATTTTATTTTAATATGATGCTGGAACATATGATAGAGATTCTCAAGCATGGCCCAGGAGTTGAGACGTCGAAAAAGATACGAATATGTAGAATTCATAATAGAATCATCACAGTTCCATTTCATTAACATTACCAGATGCTGATGTTTTATCATAGTCAAATGTTAATAGAAACACCCAGTGCACAGCAAATATAATTACCTTTGAACCACTTGTACTTATTTCTAAAACCCAAGAGAAAACCACATGAACCAAGAGTAACTATATGTGTGCATATATGTATGTATAGATACAGATGAAGCATCAAATTAGCATGACCACTTCAAGTCTAAAAGTAATCAGACCGAGAAATGTGCTGTAAGTTATTCCATGCTTTCTGAGTCATCAAATATGTCATTTTCCCTACATTCAAAATCTATAAAACACAGGAAAACATTTATGACAAGTCTCATTACCTTACAAAAAAAAGGGGGGGAAATATTTTTACCTTATAGATTTTAGCTTTCACAAGAAAGAGTTCTATCAACGTCGGTGTACTTTCAATAGCGGTATTTATGTATTCCAGAGCAATAGATGGCTGGCCAATTTTATCATAATGTTGTGCCAAATAGTACTGGACCCAAAGTAATGTGGTTGGTGGTTCCTCCTTCCCATCATCTTTAAAAAGCAAAGGAGGAGGAAGAGAGAGGGAAGAAACCATGTTAGGCATTACATATATTAAGAGTACCTCTCCCAAAATGATGTCTGTATTTATTAATAAGGAAGGCAGTTTATGTATCAAGCCACAAAACTACCCCTAAGTCTATAAGATCTTTGGAAGGGACCATGTTTTCTATTCTGTATTCTTATAAGCTCTAGCACAATGCCTTGCATATAATAAGAACTTTATATAACAAATATGGCAGATAAATAAGATCAAAGATATTAACTACCTAAAAAGGAGAGCAAAATGGATGCCGGGAAGACAAGTTGTACTAGAACTATGAGAGTGTACTGATCAGGCTGTTATTTATGAGTGGGGAAAAAAAACTCAAAAGACATTTTCCACTAATGTGTGATTAAAAAAAAATAAAAGTCCTGACTGCTCAATTGAGTTTCTAGCTAATGCACTAAACTGTATATAAATATACTTGTGATGTGGTTATTTTGAATTTTGGTGACTACATTTATCACCAAATTCTACTGAATTTAATATTATGCTGAACATGCAAAAATGCACAATTTATACTGAATAAAAACTACACTCAAAAAATCAGACAAGTAAAAAATTCTTATTCTATATTTTAGTTCATGATTTAATTTTAATATCCTCACAAGAAAATGTGTAAGTTAAATATACAACCCACACATTAAAAAATTCTTTAATACAAATTTCTAAAGTCTGAGAACTGTTATTTACTTTCAAAGAAGGCAATAGATTGCTTTTTTTTTTTTCCTAGTAAAAAGCAGGATGGCTCAGTGGACAAACAATAGGAGTGGAACTCACCAACTCCCCATCATCTGATAGATCTGCAACAAAAGTGCTGCATATTCTTGGGCATGTCACTGAACCTCTTCCACATTTGTAAAATATGTAGGAAAATGCTGATAATCAAAGGAACATCATGATGATTAACCAATGAAACCATGGTAATGCCTTTTTTAAAGTACTATTAAAATTAATTTGAGACCTACAAACAATGACCAACCCAATAGCAATGAGCACCCCAGGTCCCACATTGGGATTTCCCATTACAGGAACCAGAGCTCCTTGGAAGAAGAACTGATTATAGATCTGCAGTGGCAGCATACAAGATAAACTCAAATATCTTGTATCAAACAGCAAGGAAGCTATCAACTGCTACCATGGTTATGTAAAGAATGGAACCACATGAGATTTAAAACATCAAATATGCTTAAATCCATGAATTCATAATAATACTTTCTAAAAATGTATTTGTTCTCTTATAGGATGTTACTGAACCAATTCATTATTTTGAAAACTGGTAAAGAACTTAAAAAAAGGTAGGAAGTAGGAGGAAAAAAACCACATTTATCATGCTTTTCTTATACAAATGGAGATATTAGGTGAGCAGATAAGAGATTAAGGGAAATTTCTCTTTTAAGATAATAAAGAATGATAGAGTATCGCCAGCTGGTAATTCCTAAAAGTTGTTAATGTATAAAACAAACACTATATGCCTACTGACAGAAGAACACACCACCACCTGTAAAAATACTCTTGCTCACTGCTCTTATGCTTTAAAAAAAAAAAAGGTAAAACCACCAAGAAAAATTAAATCTCATCAATCCTCTAGCCAGACCTATCCATTAGAAGATTCTGCAATGACAGAAATGTTCTGTATCTGCCCTGTCCAATATAGTAGGCATTATTTATCTATATGGCTATTGAGAAACACTTGAAATGTGGCTACAGCAACTGAGGGATGAAATTTATATTTTATTTTACTTTAAAAAATTTTAATTAGCCACTGTGGCTAATGGCTATCATACTAGGCAGCACACCTCTACATGAAATGATAAATTTACAGGAAATTTTGAGGACGAAGGAATAATGTGTTAAACAAAACATGGAGTACATTCAGTAAAATCCAGACTGGGAAAACTAAAAACAAAAAATATTTTCTTCAACAAATAGATTGTAGGAAAAGAGATGGATGAGAAATGTATAGATTTTAAAAAAGACTTAGAAGACACCAACCCAACTCGGTATAAATCTTATCTGGATCTTCAGTCAAACAAACTTCAGAAAGGGAAAGGAAAGGAAAAAAATATGTCATTTTATAATATAACTGCAAATGTGAACATGGACTGGATATTTGATACTAAGCATTAATTTTCAGGTATTATAATGGTATTATGGTTATGTTTTGGGTTAAGTCCTTATCTTTAGAAATATTCATGGATGAAAATAATGCGATGTTTGCAATTTGCTTCAGAATAATATGGGAGTAGAAAAAAGTAGGTGAAGATATAGATAAAAATAAGTTTGATCATGAATTAAAAATGATTGAAGCTGAATGCTGGGTAAACGGAGGATCACTAAATTATTACGTCTGGTTTTCTAAATGTTTTAAATTTTACATAAACTTTTTTCCAATAAACTAATACAATTCTCTTATAACCAAATTATCACACAATGAACAAATTAGTGGGAAAAAATTTAAATGCACTATGCTTACTGCCTAACTAATTAATCACAGTAAAGAACTTAATAATATTTAAGAACTTCATAATGTATTACAATTTTCAAGATATTTTTAAAACATAAAACTTGAGCACTTACCATTGGGGTTAAATAACCGGCAGCTTTTTAGAGAGGTTTCATAACCTACTACTAATTCTTCTATGATTGCCACCTAGAGTACAAACAAACAAGAATACTTCAATAGAAAAAGTACAGTTATTATTTCTGTGTAAAATGTGTTATTTTCTATTAAAGGACTAAATAAACCAACATATGTATAGCCCTTTAAAAATCCTTAACCTGTGGATAAAAATTTTTAAATGAATCATGTATTTGTACAGGTGTGCATTAAGACATAACTTTCTGAAAATTTACTGGTATATTCCTTCTCCCTGCTAGAAAATACAGCATCAGCTAAACCAGAAATCAGGAAAGAGAAGCAACATTATAGATGACTTACACCTTGATTCATTTTTATCTACAATCATATATTTAGCACCTGCAGTTAACATCTCCTCTTTAAGACTCAAGAATTAAATGCTATATAAAAAGAGAAAATCATAAGTAAATGATAGCATTCAACCCTCACAACTCAAGGAAAACATTAGTAAAACTGAAACACAGAACAGTGGGTGGGTGTGAGGTACAGAAGAATGAGTGGCTGTCCAGGTTCTGGTTTCTCCTGAGTCTTGACTATATTACTAGTTCCTGGCTTCCTGAAAGATCTGTGAATACATTTTATGAATTCCCTTCTTTGCTTAATCCATCTTTAATAAATTTCTATTACTATAGAGGTTCTCTTAAATGACCTCAACTTAACTGGCTCAACAGTTAAACTGAATGGTTGCAGCTAGGTTATTCTGGTGCACCCATGTTCTCCTCCCACAAGTTGAGCTACATGCCTAGTAAGACCCAGTTTTGTTTTCCCAAACCTGTTTGAATCAGTTGCATTTATAATCATAATGGCAGAATTTAATTCAATATTATGCAAACTTAAGAAATGTAAACAAAAAGAACTGCTTCTATACATTGAATATCATGGAAAAACTCAAAAGATAAAGTAGATATTTTAAACCACTTTAGGTGTAAATTAGAAAACCATAAATAGAAGAAAATCATAAAAATACAAGATTCCATACTTAAGACCGCTTCACAATCATCAAATTCTCACTTTTCCCAAACTGGAAATAACAGATATTTTATGGATGTGATTTATGCAAGGAAAGAAAGTGAAAAAGCAATTAAAGCCCATACCTTGGGCCTCTCAACAAAAGACCAGCAAATAAATGCACATTATGTGCTTCAGGTTAAAGTGTTTAGCATGTTTAATTTGCCCCATCTGATTCTTCAATGTAACTGATTTTTTAATCCAATCAACATGTCCCGATGACACTGTACTTACAAGCAAATTAATCTAAATTAAGATTAAAATACCCTGTTAACAAGCATCTTGAATATTGTTAACATAGCTGAAAAAGTAAGCTGACTTACTAGAACAGTATACAAACTTTTCTGATAGAACTTGACTTCTGACCATGAACAAGGATTAGAAAAAATGTTGGAGAAATCACTGCTTTACCAACTATTCATAACCTACACTTATTAAAGTACATAGCAGAAGCAAAAGACAGAAAACAAGCACCAAGTTACTGGGCTAAAGAGAAAAGGAAGATGAAAAGGAAAAAAGAGGCATTAGAAGCATTTAAAGAGCAAGCTAGGAAGACTGAAACCAGATTCACAAAAGATGTGCTATTGTGCACAGATAATCAAGAATCAACCATTTATTCCAAATTCTGAGCAAATGATAGCCAAAAGAAACCATATTTTACTTTACCTTTTCTTTATCTTTGTATAATGACCTCAAAGTATTGAAGACTGGTGGGCAACCCTTGCTGAAATTCATCCTTAGGAACTTATCCAAACATTCTTTAAACTTCTCACCTTGGAAGAGAAAAATCCTGTTGGCTTACATTTACTAACTAGATTTACTAATTTACACTTACTAACTTACATTTGGTAACTTACATTTACTTGATTTGTTAGACAACTCTAACAATGCATCTAATCTTAATATGCATACTCATACTTAAAACCAAGACAAGAAAACTTTATTCACAATTTTTTTTTGGGTAGAGACGGTTTCTCCCTATGGTGCCCAGGCTGGTCTCGAACTCCTGGACTCAAGCGATCCTCCCAACTCAGCCTCCCAAAGTGCTGGGATTACAGGCATGAGTCCATGTCCAACCCATGAAAAGAAACTTTAAATCATAGCACCATTTTCATTCCTTTGCAATTATTCTCACTTACCAGATAAAAAGTTTAATGGCAGCCGTCTTGGCACCAGTCCCCTGGGATATTTAGTCCAGGTCTCCTCATAAATTTTTAGCCTTTCTAACATATTAGCTGCAAAGGAAAAAATTTTATATGTAATTATAAACTGTATATTTTTCTGGCAAATTACAAATTTTTCAAAGTATATAAAAATTATAATATTAAAAAGAAAATTTGAAGATAAAAAGAAAATTATTTATAATCCTACCATCCTAATAAACAATGATTCCAGAATCTATCTCTTTTTTTTTAAATTTTTTTACAGACAGTCTTGCTCTGTTAACTAGGCTGGAGTATACTGATGGGATCATAGCTCACTGCAGCCTTGAACTCAAGTGGCCCTGAGCTCAGGTGATCCCGCTGCCTAACCCACAAGAGTAGTGAGAACTACAGGGCTGTGCCACCACACCCAACTAATTTTTTAACATTTTTTGTAGAGATGGGCTTTCCCTATGTTGCCCAGGCTGATCTCAAACTGCTGGCCTCAAGGGATCCTCTTACCTCAGCCTCCCAAATTATTAGCATTAGAGGCGTGAGCCACTGAACCCAGCCAGACTATTTCTTTCCAATATTTCTTATTCAAAATAATCATATAAAATACATAATTTTCTTTATCCTGTTCTGCTTTAGGTAGGCTTTCAAAATCTGAGAACTCCTTTACTTTAAGTTCTGAAAAAGTTTTGGTTATCATGTTTCCATATTTTGCTTGTATTTTCTTTAGCTTCTTCCCTCTAATTCCTCTCCTCTGATTCATTCTGGAGCTTTTGAATATATCCCCTATCTTCCATTTTTCCATATTTCTTTTATATTTTATCTTTTACTCTCAGTGCAAACATTGAGAGCTTTCCTCAGTTTAATCTTCCACTTCACTAATTTTTCCTCAGCTGTGGCCTCTCTTCTATTCAGTCCATTAAGATTTTTATTTCAATAAGTAGGTTTTTCATTTTGCATATTCTTAATTGGTACTTTTCATAACTATTCATGTTTCATGGCTACAATTCCTTCTATTCATTTTTAGATTCTCCTATCACCTCTACTCTTTTTTTGCAGGTAGTCATGATTAACCGTTCCTTGCTGGTGTTTCTATGACAGTTTAAGAATCTTTGCTACAAAGTAATCTGCAGCAAGAGGCTTCTCTTGTACATATCCATGGCTCACAAGTAGACTGCATTTAGAGAAGGTAATGTGGGGAGGGGTGGAGGGAAGCGTGGGCATACAGAGAGTCTCTGTACCCAAGTTTATTTGAGTGATGGAAATTTAACCCCTCTTCCCACAAAGGAACAGTGCTGCTCATGCAGCATGGCTACATTCATGTGACCCTGGCAGGTCACTGCTGCAGTCAGAGCTTAGCAAAGATTATGTTTGCTTCTTTCCTTTAGGGAGATATGTCCATTTCTGTCAGTGGAAATTTCCCTTTCATGTTTTTGATGCTACTACGCATTTGTGAATTTTTTCTAAAGTTGTTTCTACAATTCTCAACCATTTCTCTGAATTTGTAGTTGAAGAGAGGTTTAAAAACATGCTCAACCTGCCACATTAAACAGAAGTTTGCAACTGTACTTTTGTATTCAGAGTTTGAACCAATTCTCAACCAGTATTTTCCTAGTTGTGCTTTTCAATGAGTTAATAAAATATGTATTAACAAAATCAGCAATTAAAATTTAGAAACTCAGTTTTAAACAATACTACCTGGCTTGAGTGCTTTTTCTAAGCCTTTGTAATAGGCCCAGTTTTCAGGATTTCTCTCTTGCAATCCTCTATAAACATCCGCAGCATCTTCCAAACGACACAGTTGCAACAGAAGTTCCCCTGGTTTAAAAGAAAAAATTAAATATTTGAGAATAACCTTCTAATTTTAACTTTCCCTCAAATTTTCTCTTAAAACCTCATTATAATGTTGGGAAGTGGATTGATCTGGTAACCTGAGTTCACAATTCCCTTGTTTATCAAGTTATTTTACTGCCCCTTCTTTTTTGAAGTTATATTATTTAGAAATGCCATCCTCTTCCTCCAGGCCACCTTCACATATCCACTAAACACACTGTCATCAGGCATCATCCACACATCAATTATTCCTGATATCTTCAACAGCCAAACTAACAACCCAATCCAATACACTAACCTTATGATCCCTTAATCAATTACAAAACAATTCTGCTGTAGCAGCCCATAATCTGCCTGCATTCAAAACCACCTAATAATCTTTGCCTTTTTATCTCTCCCAACAACCAAATAACCATCCTACTTTACACTTAACTTTCTTTTCTTTCTCCTTCTTGTCTCACTAATCCTACCATTCAATCTCAGAGAAAAACCATTTCCTTTTCTTCAGGCCCATCAGCAACTTGTAGATGCATTGCTTGCTTTCCCTGGGCTGCATGACCAATCACATCCCCAAATGACATTAGCAAACCCCAGGTATCAAAATAAATCTCAAGACCTAGGCTCCCTTGTTTACCCTACCAATTTAAAAGCCTGAATCATTCCGATACTTTATTTGTTCTATACTTTCTCATGGAAGGACGCAATTCTTAGCACTTATTATGTGCCAGTGACTTTTAAATGCTTCACACACATTAACTAATTCAATTTTCATACCTCTATGAGATAGGTTACTATTTTCATCATTTTAAAGCAGAGAGAACTTAAGTAAATTTTCTAAGTAGGGGTCTTTCAAATAGTATTAGAGTTAGGATTTGAACACCAGTGCTTTAGCTGAAAAAGCCCATGTTCTTAACATATCTGTACCAATGGTTCTCAAATCAGGCGCACTTTTGCCATCCAAAGGACATTTGGCAATATTCAAAGACATTTTGTTTGTCACAGCAGGGTTGGTGGACATTATTAATATCTACTAAGTACAAGCTAGGAATGCTGCTAAACATCCTACAATGCACAGAAGAGATCTTCAACCTTAACAACTCAGGCCTAAAATGTGAACTTTGCCAAGGTTGACAAAGCCTGTTCTATAGTAACCAAAAGCCAACTTCACTAAAAACACAGAAAATAACCTGGCACACACCTACAGACCCAGCTACTTGGGAGGCCAAAGGGAAAGGACTAGTTGAGCCCAGTTGTTCAAGTCCACCCTGAGACATAGCAAGACCTTGTTTCTCACAAAAATAATAACAAAGAAAAAAACAGCATGCAACTTTACTCCCCCCTGCACTATATCCATTCTCAGTTACTTCCCTTAATCTTCTCAGACCTTTTCTGTGTGGAAGGAACAGGTGTTAAAAACAATAAAACATTCTGCCTAACTATGCCCACTCATCTACTCCAGGAAGTTCCCACGTGACCTTGACCACTTCATCTCCCCACAACTAACACCACCAGCAACACTGCCTTGAATTTCTGAAGATGGCTAGAATTTCCAAAGATTGATGCTACCCTCAGTTCTCATCTATTCTTTTTATATACACTGTACTGAACACCTAACTCAAAGCAGGTATTCAATAGATATTTTGTGGAATGAGCTGATGGCCTCGATTCCTATTTCATGTAGAAAATGGAAGCATTTAGAACTCCCAAATACCCACTACCTCTACACATTTACTTGTCCAACTCTTATTACTGTGAATGAACTATCATGCTCTTCTCTAAGATTAATCCTCCAATTTATCCTACTATACCAAAATATTCTGACTCTATTGGATCATTCCCCAGTCAGCACGTTATAAAAAAACCTTCTTTTGAGCCTGTATCCCATTTCGTCTACCACCACCTCATTTGCTTCCTTTACAGTAAAAGTCCTTGTATGAGTTATGTATGCTTCCTATCTTCAATTCCTCTACTTCCAATCTCATTCAAGTTTACTTGATGTTTGGGTTATTACCACTCTCCCACCAAATGCTTAGAAAGTGCTTTTGTTAACCTCACCAATGACTTCCAAATTGCTAAAATCCATTGGTCAATTCTCAGTCATTACCTAATTCTACCTATCTGCCATTGTTCCTCACTAATAAAGTTATTGAAAGAATCAAATGAAATGATATGTCATGTATTTCCATAAAGAAACCAAGCCTTGCCCTTGGTCATATAGCTAACATAGCAGCCACAGAAAGAACCCAAACTAGTTTTTTCCAGACTTGTGATCTTTCCCATTAGGTCAGAAATCCCCCCACTTTATAACTAACAGACTACTAAGGGATGACTAATTCAAATGAAAGAGGTTTATCCTGGATGTACAGTTCACAATTGAGCTCCAGGAGCCTTAAACTACCAGCTTTTCTTGTGAGTAGCATTATTCTTTCATCTGGCAAATAATGGCTGTACTCATTATGCACACAGATATGAACTATACTTTTCTAGTGTTCAACTTCAAGGTGAGCCAAAGGAATTTAAAACCAGAAAAATTCAGGCTGGGTGCTGTGGCTCCCGCCTATAATCCTAGCACTCTGGAAGGCCAAGCCGGGAGGATTGCTTGAGGTCAGGAGTTTGAAACGAGCCTGAGCAAGAGCGAGACCCTATCTCTAGTAAAAACAGAAAAAGTTAGTT
>NW_012135192.1:3501609-3513126 GCF_000956105.1 Propithecus coquereli | reverse complement strand
CCAACATCCAACAGATGTTATTCTTATATGTGCACTTATGTGTTGATCAGTTAATACCAATTTGATGGTGAGTACATGTGGTGCTTGTCTTTCCATTCAAAAATATGGAACGCCTCACGAATTTGTGTGTCATCCTTGCGCAGGGGCCATGCTAATCTTCTCTGTATCGTTCCAATTTTAGTATATGTGCTGCCGAAGCGAGCACGTAGAGTGCAATTTTTAAAAATGATTCGTTTTTGCAATTACTTGTTCTTCTTCTTCAATTTTCTATAAATCACTTCCTTAACTTCTACAACTGTTAATACTCCTTTTTCTCAGCCCTCTAATAAACGGCAGCATTGTAGTCATTTATTTAGGGATCTAACCTCTCTTAACACAATCCACACATATGAACCCAAATTTCTGGTCTCTTTTCCTTCCAGAATTCATATCCTTTCTATGTCCTCAAAGATTAATTCTAAAGACATGCAGCAATACCCTAAATATATTTTAGTAAAGCCTGATTTATCAACATATACTACTGCAATAAAGAAATGTGGCACATACTACATAGTTTTCTAACAAACTGTTTCTAAGAAATTTAATCCTTCGTCTTATAAAACTAAGTGACTGCCTCTTGTGTTTTGATCAAACCCTGTAATATTTTCAATACAAAGATACTTTAAAGAAAGAATGTTATATTGAGTCATTTCTTTCAATGACTTTATTGTTCATAATTTATTTTCTACTCTATCAACAATATCCACTGTTTATATATATATTTTCCCCACATCACAAATTAATCAAAGTACATAAGTAAAAAAGTTTTTCTATCATTAAGCTGGATTACATGCAATTGTCAGCAGGAACCAGATAATTTTCAGCCTTGTTGTTTGTCATAATTAAATATTAGAATAAATAACAATCTTTTAAAAATACCTTTGGTTTCTTCTACAGCAAGTTTATCACAAATCTGCTTTTCATAGGTACAAAGATGCTCCAAGGCTTCTCTATAAAGACCTGCTTCCCGAAGAACTTGATTCTGATATAAAAGTAGTTCACTATATTCATAATCCACCTTATCAGGGGATGTCTGTATACAGATATAAGGATTATTAACAGTAAGAATTTTATTTTCCTATCAGAAAATTGTCTACAACACTCAAAATTATGTAAGAAGTCAAAGGATAACATCTGAATGATAGTAAACTAATTTTTAAAACAAATTCCTAAATATCTATGGAACTAAATAAACTATGATAATATTAACTTATAATACACTGAATAAAAGAATAATCCATAAGTCCTTGCATATAACAAATAAATGGGGAAGAAGGGAAAGCTCTTGTATTTAACAGTAGAATGCCAAATAAATCTAGAAGAAATGACAGAGTTAGGGAATCACCATTTTGCAACTACCACAGTAATAGTTGATTCAGGGAAGAATCAAAATAATGAATGCTAAAACTAGTAGTGAAAGTTTGATGAGGAACAAGTTATTCAGTCTCAAATCGTGTATTAAACACAAAGAGAAAAACAAATTTACAGTTGCAAATACCACCTTGACCAAGTAATCAAATGGAACAAACAAATGTCGTGTGCCTCTTGATGTGATGAACAAAGAAGGACCCAACATCACTTCTACGGTTTCCTGCCAAAACTGTGTAACTGTATCTAATAATGAAGAAACATCTGACAAATCCAAATTAAGGGACATTCTACAAGCACAGCCCTATACTCTTCAAAAATACGTATGTCATGAAATCCAAAGGAACTCTTCAAAACTGTTCCAGATTAATAGTGACTGTGAAGAGAAATGATAGCTAAATTCAAAATGTGATTCTAAAATGAATCTTGGAGTGGAAAAAAAATTACTAGAAAGGATACAACTAGGACAATTAATAAATTCTTAATGTGGGCTATAGATTAGTGATAGTCTATGACTGTTAAATTTCCTATTTTGATAATCTATAGGTAAAATACTATCTATAGAACTGACAACTATACAGTTGTTTTTAGAAAATACACACTGAAGGATTTAGGGGTGCAAGATCATGACATCTGCAATTACTCTAAAATATGTTTAAGGTAGAAAATTTAAATAGATAAATAGATACAGAGATTTTGAAGCAAATGTGTCAAACACTAACAATTAGCTAATGTGAGTGAACTCCTCTGTTGGAGTTCTTTGTAAACTGCTCTTGCAACTTTTCTGTAAGTTTGAAACTATTTCAAAATAAAAAGTTAGCCAGACTATGTACAGTTTTTTCTTTTAGTTATACTTAGAATCAGACCTAGTAAAATGGCTTCTGGTTATTACCTGTTGTGTTTTCCTAAATTCTTCTAAAATTTTTGCTGCCATTTCATAATCTTCTAATAAATGGTAAGCGATAGCATAACCTATCCATGATGCTCTCTGTGCAGGTCGAAGCTGAAGTAATTGGTATCTCGTTTCCTTTAAAAGGAAAAAAAAAAAACCACTTTCTCTTAGGCTTACACCTAAAAAGCAGATGCTCCTTTTAAGATCGTATTAATTTATCCCACAACACTAAGCATTTTGCACCACAATGCTAGGAATAATAAAAAATAGTTTCAAACATCCTTGTTTTGTAGCTTTATAGAGACAAAGAAATATTTGTTAAGCAGCACAATGAGAGGATGTGGTGGCTCATGCCTATAATCCGAGCGACATGGGAGGCTGAAGCAGAAGGATCAGTTGAGGCCAGGGTTTTGACACCAACCTGGGCAACACAGTAAGACCGATCTCAAAGGAAAAAAAAAAAAACAACCCTGGAAAAAATTAGCTGGGTGTGGTGGCTATGGCCTGTAGTCCTAGCTACTTGTGAGGCTGAGACAGGAGGATAGCTTGAGCCCAGTAGTTCAAGGCTCAGTGAGCTAAACTGTACCATGGCACTCCAGCCTGGGCAACTGAGACCATATTTCCTTAAAAAAAAAAAAAAAAAAGAAGCACAAAGAAACCTCTAATATAATCTGATAATTTACTTATTAAAAACTTAAGACCAGCTATCCTTATTTATTTCCTGATCTACTTACTCTAAGAAAAGAGACAGGATGGAAAACAGTATAAAGGAAAAAAATCATTCAAGAATTCTTAAAAAAAATAGTGACCAACATTAGAGTTAAGATATATACAGGAAACAATTCAGTAGGTACTACCATTCAAAAAAAAAAAAAAAGACAAGACAGAATATGAGAGAGGAACTAAATAGATCCAAGACTGATTTAAAGATCAAAATTGAAGCTACAAAAACATACTAGTCTCCCTGGATGTAAAACAAAAAAATTTGCTTTCCAAAAAAATGTGGGTGGCAAAAGTTATAGCTGTGTGTTAATACCAGACAAAGGCATTGTGTATTTGAGTATTAATGTTAACTTTTATATCAAATTGATTAAATGAACCCTACACATTAATACAAATCTGCCTCGCAGTAAAGTAACTTATTTTAAAGATCTGATTATTCCAATCATAAATACAAACTACTATGGTAGGAGGAAAAAAGCATTCAATGAAGTTATTTTCAAAATGAAATGGAAAATTTCTTTATTAGGAAGTACTCCAAGTTTTAAATAATATTTTCCCCTTAGAATAAAAAAAAATCTCTATTTTACTTACCCTGTAACCCTCAAGATCTCGCATTTGAATCTGTAGTAAGGAAAGGTCCCTTAAGATTTGAAGATTGTCTTTATCCCATTTTAGTGCATTTCTGTAACACTTAATGGCTTCATCATACTTCTTGTCTGACCTCTGAAGAAGGCCGTAAACATGCCAACCTAATGAATTTTAGTTAAGGATACAAGCTACAAGTCAAGAAATACTATTCCAAATGATCTCTGAAGAAACTTGGAGAACTACAGCCATACATAAAATAAGCTTTAAAAAAGGGGATGGGAGGGAATACAAGGATAGAAGGCAGTTTAATACAGTGGAAGAGTACAGCTTTTGGAGCCAGAGAAAATTAGTTCTAGCTTGCCTTACTAGCTCTGTAATCTTGGACAAGTTAGTCTCATTAAGTTTCTTCACTTATAAAATGTAAATAAGTAGAAATGTAAATAGCAAATCATACTAGTGACAGCTAAATGGGATAATTAAAGTGCTTACTGGCTGGCACAAAGTAAACAGTTAATAACTGTAAAGAGTTCTCTTTATTATTAAAAGGAAAAAGAAGAAATAGGTCTTCATGGACTTTAATTACATAAAAGCATGTAGATTTTCTTTTCCTTAGATAACAAGGTCCTTAAGACAGCCTTTATGCAGTACAAAGTTCCTAAACTCAATCATGTATAAAATAAAAACATTCATTCATTCAATAAATATTAAAAATTCTTAATAATTAGGGTAAAAGTGATGTGATCAAAATAGTCTTCTACATTCAAACAACTTAAAGTCTAGAAAGGACACATAAGCAAAATTACAATGGGTTGTAAAAAATGCTATAAAGGCAAAAAAATCCCACTCAATACAGGACAGATTCTTTTCAATTTAGAGCTTGATTACTGCAAGTCAGCCAATCCACCTACCTTCAGTCTCTCTTCTTTTATTCTCTCCTACCAAATTAATCTTTCTAAAACACACATAATCAAAAGGAAAAAAATCTACTCCCTTTCCAGAAATGTAATATTTCTCTCTCAGATCAGGCTCAAACTTCAATCTAACAACTTTTAGGCCACAGATTCTCAACAGTCACTAAAATACAGAATGTCTAGGATGGTATGTATAACTTATAACACATATTTAATATTACAAATTTTATTTGAAAAATAATCTTTGTTTTCATAATATAAATGACTAAGTAAAGCTTGACAAAATCCTTTCAGCTGATTGGAACAAGGTTTTAAAAACCTAAGAAATACCACCCTTCAAAATTTGGCTCCTATTACCTATCTTCCCACTCCCTCTCATTTCTGTCACAATGTCTTATATTTCAGGACTTTATCTTCCCTGAGCATTACAACCTTATAACTAACTGCCTCTAATCTTCACCTCCTAAAAAATCCTACCCTGAAGGAGTTAAACATTGCTAAAAAGTTAAAGAAATTTATGTCCATCAAAAGGAAATCAATTAAATAAATCACAGTAAATACACATAGAACACTATACAATTATTAAACATGAGGGAAAGATATCTATAACAGTCTTATCATTTAAGCCCCTTGCTTACCTTTCTAGTCCTTTGGTCACTCTCAATTCACACACTTCTGCTTTACTGAGTTAGTGACAATTCTTTGAAAAAGCCATAACATATTATGTAATGCTCAAAAGTGTGTTGTACATGCTTCTAAGAAGTATCTTCCTTCACTAGACTCTACGTTCCTTGAGAGCAAAATCCATCTATTTTTTTCATATGTACTGTGCCAGGGGCCTGGTAAACATTTCACATTTTGCTAAATGTTTCAGCACTTATGTTAGCCCACAAAGTAGGTACAGAAATATTTGTTAAAACAGACTATTTAAAAAACAGCAACCCACAATTTTTTCTCTATCTTCCCTCATACATTTCTACTTGCTCCCACCCTCACACTTCCCTAAATAAAATTTATCTATTATGGTACTTAACATTATCAAGGACTACATTATATATTCCATCATTAAATCTTTATACCACCATAATGAGGTGGGTATGATTTTACACATGAAGAAACTGAACCCTAAGATCATATAGTAAGAAAGAAGTTTTGAACCCAAGTGAAGCACACTCCAAGCCTACACTCCAAAAGCCTGTGCTGTTAACCAGTGCACTACAATGCCTCTCTAATATTCCTTATTATATATCCTTCTCTAAAGTTGTGACCATGATAAAACTGCATGCCTGTCTTAGTCCATTTGGGCTGCTATAACAAAATATCTTAGACTGGGTAATTTATAAAT
Organism: Propithecus coquereli; assembly: GCF_000956105.1. Classification (NCBI taxonomy): domain Eukaryota; kingdom Metazoa; phylum Chordata; class Mammalia; order Primates; family Indriidae; genus Propithecus; species Propithecus coquereli. Next base: position 3,507,260 of record NW_012135192.1, on the reverse strand, counting down.
AACAGAAATTTATTGCTCGCAGTTCTAGAGGCTAAAAAGATCACGGTGCCAACAGATTCAATGTCTGGTAAACAGAAAGGGCTTGCTTTCTGTTTCATAGATGGTACTTTCTAGCTGTGTCCTCTTATGGCTAAAAAGGCAAACCAGCTCCCTGGGGCCTCTTTTATAAGGGTACTAATCTTATTCATGAAGGCTTCACACTCATGACCTATTCTCCTCCCAAAGACCCCACCTCCCAATACCATTGCACAGATGATTAGGTTTCAACATATGAAGGGATGGGGTGACAAACATTTGGACCATCACCATGTCCCCCCTTTTAAGAGTGCAATGCCCCCCTTTTTTAGGAGTGGCAAAAGCTTTCACAGATATTTGTAACAGCATTTATCGATGAGATAGAGGTAATGTTAAGACATGGTAGGTATATAAAAAGGTATTGAGTAGGTATATAAAATGTACTGGCAGGTATATAAAAATGAATGAAGGTAGTCGCTGTTATTCTATTTAAAACAGAATAATTTCCTCTAGAGTTGCATAATAAGTAGAGTCTAAAACTTCTGATTTTCAAACTGCTACGTTAGCTCAAAATACTCCAATCAATCCTTAAATATATCTCAAAAAGGATACACACATGACTCTTCAAGTCATTTCTCAAACCTCTACGAACCAATTCGTAAGCTTCTTCCTTTTTTCCCAAACAGTTCAATGTTAATCCTTTCATAGCCAGGGTTTCTATTTTTAAAAACAAAGAAAAATAAGAAAAAAGAAAGGAATTAAACATTAAAATCATTAACAACAAAAGGTAACTATAATCTCAAAAACAAATGTACGTTATCCTAAGAATTAAAATTTTCAAGGAGAAAGATGTAAAATATTTTTAAAAATTGACAAACCAAGCAAACACAGATCTCTCAACTATTCTCAGAAGGCTTTCCTAGATTTTTTTTAGATTAAAAGAACACAAAATGCATGTACATCTGACTAGAAAGATAATTCAGTAATTCATATTCTGACAAGATACAATCACTCTACTATTGTTCTTCAGGAGAATTCCATGGGATGACTTTATATAACTATTTCATTAAAATATGAAAACTTTATCTTGAAAACAGACTATTTCTGTGAACCTAAGTTATGTTAAATTCACTCCACAATAATTAAAACATACACATAAACTGCCTACATTTCTGGCTTTCATAAAGTTATTTTAGGGGTGGGGGATGAAAAACAATAAAGTTATTTTAAAATGATTCTTTGGGATTACTATTAAATATACATGCAAAAGATGTCAGAAATCTGTCATTAGCAATCAACAGATTAAAAGAGAGATTTAAGGGAAATTTTAAGTTTTCAGAAAAGAAGAAAGATTTCTAATTTTATGTGTACCTTATGAAGTGTAAAGGAATAAAAAATACTCATTATGATTTACTGGCCTAACTTTCAGGACCAAAATTTAGAATATACAGAAAAATTACTTAGGTATAAAAATAGAATTAAAGGTATAATCCTCAGGAGGAGTCAACATGTAGTGTTTAAAAATACATTCAATGAAATTATGACACTTCATATGCAACGTGATTTCAGATACTTTCAAATATGAGAGGAAATCAGGCCGGGCGCGGTGGCTCACGCCTGTAATCCTAGCTCTCTGGGAGGCCGAGGCGGGCGGATTGTTTGAGCTCAGGAGTTCGAGACCAGCCTGAGCAAGAGTGAGACCCCGTCTCTACTAAAATTAGAAAGAAATTAATCGGCCAACTAAAAATATATAGAAAAATTAGCCGGGCATGGTGGCGCGTGCCTGTAGTCCCAGCTACTCGGGAGGCTGAGGCAGAAGGATCGCTTGAGCCCAGGAGTTTGAGGTTGCTGTGAGCAAGGCCGACGCCACGGCACTCACTGTAGCCCGGGCAAAAGAGTGAGATTCTGTCTCAAAAAAAAAAAAATATGAGAGGAAATCACATTTTAGAAACAATGAAATAACATGGGAAAAACTGCATTTTAGAAACAATGAAATTTGGTACTCTTCTGTACCGAAACTATCATGATTACATTACTAAAAGTCACCTTACCAGTACTGGCCACTTTAGAAATGAATATAAAATAACCTAGTATCCAGCTGGCCAGCAAAAAGATATAATTTTTAACAAGGAAAAGGAAAAAGAGAAACTTAGAGACTTTTACCTCCACTGCTTTTCATCTCCAAACAACTGCAGTGAAAGTATAAAGTGAAACTCAGTGAAGAGTAAAAAGTATTGTAAATGTGGGCAAAAAAGTGAAGAAGCTAATAGAGAATTATTACGCTCCCCCGCCTCTTTAATACTAAGAGCACATTAACGAATTAATTACGGAATAGTCATGTTTCCTAACTCGGTACAAATCAGACCTGCAAAAGCTTATTTTCCCTTGTCTCTTCACAAGTTTAGCCACACATCCCCCCTTATTCTACAAAAATCTCACCACACAATTGTCTACCTTCACATAGTAAAAGCCAATAAATTTTCGGAGCACTACAATATATAAATCACGCCTTAAATATGCCTACGTCTTGAAAAACTAAGATACAATATATAAAAAGATGATAGTTCACAAGCAAAGGAGTAAATGGTCACTTTCTGAATGAACTTATTGTCAAGCATAAATTTTCTTTAGCTGAACCAAAGTTCTAACATAAATTTTTCTTATAACAGTATTTTATTTAAATAAGCATACTACCATATGAGGTTCTTCTGTCTTTGCTATAGAGCTAAAATTCAAAATAGGAATACATCAGAACTCAAGTAGAACATGTTATTTTTTTGACATTAAATTCAAAATTCAGTATTAAATTTCATCTTCTCATAGGAAGATATGAGAGTCCATTCTCTCTCTGAAAAATTGTTAAGACAGCTAGGAATAATACCACCTAGTAAGAGAAGCCAGGCAGGTATGCCATAAAACCTTATCTACTTCCACTTACCTCCATGCTCTGCAAATTTGGGATTAGAGAGGATTTGTTTACAGAATTTCAATCCATTTCTATACTGTTTATGTTCATAACATCTCTGTCAAAACAAAAAGAAAATCTTGAATTTGGTAAGAAATGCAAACAACTTTAAGCTCAATGTTAAACTTTTTATTCTGTTAAATACAAAAGAATTTTATTTCCATGTTCTTCTAAATCCCATTAAAATGCCACTCAAAAAACACAAAAGGTTCAAATACAGAAAGTAAAAGCAAGACAAAGGGACAGAATATAGATTAGAAAGAATAAGAAAAACATAAATTCACTCCAAAAAGTCCAACAACTGAGTGGTGCAGAAAGTGAAAATAGAAAAATAAAAGGTATAGACATTATATTTTAAAATAACTTTTTTTATTGAAGGAAAAAAGCTTTCAAGCTGAAGGAATCAAACAAGTGCACGTAAAATAAATGGAAAAGAAGACCCACGCCATGGCACATCATATCAAAATTTCCAATCCTGAAAAGCTCTTCCAGAGAGGAAAAAAACCAAATCACATAAAAAGAATTTATAATCAGAATGGCACTGAACTTTTATTCCAAAGTAAAAACAAAATACCGCTGAAAGCTAGAAAATAAATATACAGGCTTCAAAATTCAGAACGAACATTAAGTTTCAACCTGTAATTCTATAACCAGTCAAGTTATCAATCAAATATAGTTGGCCCCCATAGCCATGAGTTCCACCAACTTCAGATGGAAACGATTCAGGACAAAAAACTGCATCTGTACTGAATATGTCCCCTTTTTTTCCCTTGTCATTATGCCCTAAACAATACAGTTTAACAACTATTTACACAGCATTTACATTGTATTAGGTATTTTAAGTAATCTTGAGATGATTTACAGTATACATGAGGGTGAGCACAGGTTATATGCAAATACTACACCATTTATATCAGGGACTTGAGCATCCCTGGATTTTAACATCTGAGGGAGGTCTTGAACCCATCCCCCACACATACCAAAAAGACTGTATATGAGCAAAATGACATTTTAAGGTTTGAAGAAAGCTAAACTTTTATCTCCATGTACTCTTCCTTAGAAAACTATTAAAAGAAATTTTTAAAAAGAAAATATGGGACTTAGTAAGTAAGGAATCTAATACAGAAAAAAGGACTAGAGAGCAGCCACTCCAAATTGGAACTGGAAGCCAAAGGCTGCCACAGAATAAATTTCCAGCAAGAGCAAAACTGGAACTGGTATGCTTGACGATATGGGAAATATTATTTACAAGCACATGACAGAAACATAGGCACATCTGGAGAAAATGAGCAATACGTCCACAGAAACCCAGGCAACTGACTAAATGAAACAGATATTAACTTCACGAAAAATAAAGGCTTGTATAAGAAAGGATGTGTGAATTAGTGTTCTATTTGGCTTAATAGTGAACAATATATGCATACCTTTTGTAAATATTCAGTACTAGCTTATCAAAAATTGTGATATGACTATATTGGAGGAATGAGGAAAATAAAAGTGGGCAAATGTTTGAATGAGGAAGTCTGAGTCCTCATTTTCAATAACCTGAAGTCGACAAATGTCTAAAAGTTACATATTAAGAAATAGTCATGTATTATTAAGCAACAGGAAGGCAAATATCAGAGAATATACAGGACTGAGGTTGTTTAATTCTGGAGTGGGAAGGCAAGGGGGCAAGGGAAAATAGGGAACATATTTTTTCATCGTAAATCTTGTGCTAGGTATCAACACATATTTTTATGATAAAAATTATTTTTTAAAGCACTGCATTTATTACAGAAAAAAATCTGCACCTGAAAGATAATGATAACTAATGCCAGAATTCACTCCTGGACTCAAGTGATCCTCCTGCCTCGGCCTCCCAAAGTCCTGGGATTACAGACGTCAGGCACTGCACCTAGCCAGAGTTGTTTTTGTTTTTTTTTTTTTTTTAAAACATGGGGTCTTGCTATTTTGCCCGGGCTGAAGTGCAGTGGCTACTCACAAGTGCTGTCATTGCAATTCACTGTCATAAATTTAAATGAATTTTACTCACAACTTTTAAAGCAATAAATTCAAAATCTGGGAGGGATAGTTAATACAAGTGATGACAAAATTATAATAGAAAATGTGTAACAACAAGCTCGGAACAGTGGCTCATGCCTATAATCCCAGCACTTTGGAAGGCAGAAGTGGGAGGATACCTTGAGCCCAGTGAACTATGCTCATGCCTCTGCACTTCATCCTGGGTGCTGGAGTGAGACCATGTCTCAAAAAAATAAAATAAAGATGCATGGAAACAAAACAAGAAAAATTTAAGATTTTATAGCAAACTACAGAGTTTTTCTATAACCAACTATATACCCACTATCTCTACTTTGTTGTTCTGAATCTCAAACCTAATATATCTAAATGCAACTGATTTTCTTCCCCAAAACTTATTCTATACCACGTCTTCACCATCTCAGTAGATGCCCTCCCCTCAACTCCAGATGATTAAGCAAAAAGCCTAATCGTCTTCGCTGCCTCTCCTTCTCTCACACTTCTATCCTCTATCAGTCCCAGTTTCTCTGCAATAGTTTCCTAACCGGTGCACGTATTTTCTCTGCCTCCCACAATCAACTATGTACTCAGCAGGCACAGTGATTTGGGGGATAAGGAGAGGGAGAGCAAAAGCAGTTACTTGGGAACT
>NW_012135192.1:3489616-3491335 GCF_000956105.1 Propithecus coquereli | reverse complement strand
TAATTTTTTATTTTTCCAAATAAATCATTTTTAAAATTTTGCCATTAGTATTTTACAAAACAAAGGCATCTTAGTATTTAAAAAGTAACGAGTACATAGTCTCAGAGTAAGACAGACAAGAAAGGTCTGTGGGAATTCTACACGAATTATTTTTGTGGAGTACAGGCATTAGGGAGTCATTGGTCTGTATCTTTGGAAGTTTTGGGCTTAGGAGTGAAAATTACAAATATGGTCTTACTGGCAGCAGAATTGAGTGTGACAATCACCATCTGCTTTCTGGATACTATACTCTTGAGCCCGATTTTATCTCACCTTTCATGTATTTTGTAGCACTAAATTATGTCAGCTGAAAAAAGAACATTGAAGGGTGATTTAGGATTCTTGCCTAATATAAGTAGAACTGTACAAAACAAGATATACACATATGACTGAGATTCGGCTGTGTAATAGAGCCTCGTGATTGTTTCAATGATAAATATTCCCAGAAGAGTTTGAAGAGAGAACAAGGGGGTGGCCATGTGGACAAACCGAAGTATAACCAATTATTCAATTATATAAAACCTGAATTGCAAATTATTTTAAATCAAACACTATTATTTTAAAGCACAACACATAAAAACAAAGATGAAGTCCCTATAGGATAACAGCTATCCCCTCATTTCTAAATACCCCATTAATCCTCATAAAAATCATACAGGCCAAGAAACAGAGCAAATAAAATCACCCATGGCTGACCCCACAGCATTATAAGGAGAAGAAACAACTAAAAACTCCAATTTACATGTAAGTGCATAAACATGCAAGACCAGAAGGTCCAACGGGAACTGTTCAGAAGAGCAATACAGTAGGGTCCTAGTGGAGACTGACTACATGTTATATTACCCAGGATTCACCCTCAGAAGGAGAGAAGGAACAGCACGTCCGAGACATGATAATGAGTGCAATGGCTACTTGGGAGTCAAAAAGAAGAGACTTAGAAAGTCTATTACATCAAGATGAAAGGTAACAGTTTTAGTAAGATAAAGCTTCTGGGAGAGAGGGAGGCACCTTAGGAGGAGTTGTCACTTGGAGGTTTGATGGTAAAGGGAAAGAATAAGTGACTGAAGGATAAAAGCCCTACTAAAACAAGACAGAACTATAAGGGGGAGGAACTTAAAAAAAAAAAAAAACAAAAAAAACTGCATTTCTCTATAGCAACAAATGAGAGTGCTCTTGAGCTTAAAGACACTAAGAAAGCCACTGAAATCCCAACTCCAAAATAAAATTGCCTATGTTGATGGTCCAGTAAAATCAAGTGTAAATAACCTGAACGGAAAAAAGCACCCAGCATCCATACCAAGTTACTTACAAAGAATAAAAAGTGAAAAACTTTTCAGCAGATGAAAACTCACCAAAAATCCTAGCCATAACAGAAGATGTTAACACAAATTAAAAATAATTAAATAACAAATGCAGACATAAAAGACCACCCCAAATGAGAAACTCAAAATTTAAAATAGAGTAGACAAATAACAAGAGCATGTAAAACAGAAACAGACAACTTAAATGAAGACTAAATTACAAGCCACCCTAAAAGAGAACAGATATGATCTTAAGAGATAGAAAACAAAAATGTTCTCAAGTAAACGAAAAAGAAACACAGGTTAAAAAATAAATCCAAGACAACCAATGGGCACACCTATAGTGCCAACCACTGAAGTGGGAGAATCTCAAGACCAC
>NW_012135192.1:3486949-3489566 GCF_000956105.1 Propithecus coquereli | reverse complement strand
TTTTTTTTTCCTAAAAACACTGCTTCTATATCATTTATTACAAATGAGAGTAATCTTCTCACAAAGGAAAAAGTAACCAAAAATATTCAATTTATGAGAAATCCCATAAATTTCTCCTAAAGCTTCTACTCTTGCCTGGTGATAAACTCTAGTAGCAAATAAAAGTTAATAAGAAAAATAAGAAACAGTGCATCATATTTCATTCAACGGTTTCCCTTTCTCTCACAAAGTTTATGTGTAGACGTACAGATGTACATATAATTCAGCTTTAACACAGGTTTTATCTAAATAAAATGAAGTCTTATAAAACTAGTCTTAACATATAATAGAAAATGAATGTTAATGAAAAATCTTCAACAAAATACTAGCAAACCAAACTCAGCATCATATTAAAAGGGTTATACACCATGACCAAGTGGAATCTATTCCTGAAATGCAAAGATGGTTCAACATACAGAAACTGACCAATGTAATATACCACATTAACAAAGGAAAAAACAAAAACCATGTAATTATCTCAACTGATGCACAAAAAGTGCTTGACAAAACTCAGCACCCTTTCATGAAAAAAACACTCAATAACTAGGAATAAAAGTAAACTATCTCAACATAATAAAAGCCATATATGAAAAACCAACAGCGAAAACTATAGCAAATGGTGAAAGACTGAACGCTTTTCTTTTAAGATCAAGAACAAGACAAGGATGCCCACTGCCACTTTTACTCAACATAGTACTGGAAGTCCTAGCCAGAGCAATTAAGCAAGAAAAAGAAATAAAAAGCATCTAAATTGAAAAAGAAGAAGTAAAATTATCCGTTTGCAGATGATATGATCTTATATTAAGAAAACCCTAAAAGATTCAACAAAAAAAGTATTAGAATAAAGGAACTCAGCAAAGTAGCAGGATATAAAAGTCAATACACAAAAATCAGTTGCCATTTCTATACACTAAAAATGAACAATCCCAAAAGGAAATTGACAAAATTCCATTTGCGATAGCATCAAAAAGAATAAAATACTTAGGAATTAACTTAACCAAGGAGATAAAGGACAATGAAAACTACAAAACATTTCTGAAAGAAATTAAAGACATAAATACAGTAAATGGAAAGACATCGTAAATTCAGGGATTGGAAGATTTAATATTGTGAAAATGTCAATACTACCTAAGCAATCTACACATTTAATGCAATCCCTATGGAAATATCACTGACCTTTTTGTTCTCTTTTATGGAAATGGAAAAACCCATCCTAAAATTCATATGGAATCTCAAGAGATCCCAAATAGCCAAAACAATCCTGGAAAAAAACAACAACAAAAACCGAAGTTGGATTTACACTTCCTACAGAATGTACTATAAAAGCTTTAGTAATTAAAACAGTGTGGTATTGGCATAAAAGACAGACCAATGAAACAGACAGTCCAGAAATAAACCCTAGCAAGCATATATAGGTCAAATGATTTTCAAGAAGAGTGCCAAAACCATTCAATGGGAGAAAGGACAGTATTTTCAACACATGGTGCTGGGAAAACTGGATATCTATAAGCCAAAGAATGAAGCTGCACCCTCACTTAACACCACACATAAAAATTAACCCAAAATGGATGGCTAAATGTAAGACCTAAAACTGTAGTACTCGTAGAAAAAAAAAAAATAGGTCAAAAGCTTCAAAGCACTGGACGTGGCAATGATTTCTTAGATGTGATACCAATGGAACAAGCAATAAACGAACAAACAAATTGGACTTCATATAAATTAAAGTTTTGCGTGCAAAATTTCATGTTGACAGCATGCACGCTATCAACAGAGTAAAAAGGCAACCTGCAGAATGGGAGAAAATATTTGCGAATCATGTATCTGACAAGGGATTAAAATCTAGAATATATAAAGAACTCCTAAAACTCAAGCAAAAAAAATCCAATTTATACAAAAATAGGAAAAGAATTTGACTAGATATCTCCAAAGATACACAAGTAGGCAATAAGCATGTGAAAAGATGCGTAACATCACTCATCATTAGGGAAATACAAAACTATGACTCACCACCTCACAACCATTGGAATGGTTACTATTAAACAGGTAAACAAAAAAAATGCAGAAAATAACAAATGTTAGTGAGGATGTAAAGAAATTGAAGGCCAGGTGTGGCGGCTCATGACTGTAATCCTAGCACTTTGTGAGGCTGAGGCAAGAGGATTGCTTGAGGCCCGGAGTTGGAGACCAGGCTGAGCAAGAGTGAGATCCCGCCTCTACAAAAAAATAGAAAAATTAACCTTAGCCTGGCATGATGGCATGTGCCTGTGGTCCCAGAGGCTTGGATGGCTGAGACAGGCGGATTGCTTGAGCCCAGGAGTTCAAGGCTGCAGTGAGCTCTGATGACACCACTGCACTCTAGCAAGGCTCTGTCTCGAAAACACAAAAAACAAAACTAAACTAAAAAACTAAAAAAAATTGAAAATAAATTTAAAAATAAAAAACTAGTAAAGCTTCAAAAAACAAATTATGGAAGAGGCCTTTACGGCTGGGCGCAGTGGCTCATGCCTGTAATCCTAGCACTCTGGGAGGCTGAGGCGGGCAGATTGTTTGAGCTCAGGAGTTTGAGACCAGCCTGAGC
>NW_012135192.1:3484571-3485296 GCF_000956105.1 Propithecus coquereli | reverse complement strand
CAGGGTGACATAGTGAGATCCCATCTCAAAAAAAAAAAAAAAAGAAAGAAAGAAAGAAAAGTAATAAACATAAATGAGAGGCAAAGAAGAGCCAATAGGCAAAGACTGCTGAAGAATGAAACAAAAGAACAGAATTACTAATACTCAAGCTATAATTCATGAAAATTTCTTGAATTAAAACAATCTACACTTTGAAATCAGATAACAGGAAAAATTTATCCTGTATAGCTGACACATAGACATATTTTAGTAAAACAACCCATTTTAACAGATGAGGAAAAAACCCTTGGATCTGTAAGAAAAAAAAGTCATCCACAAAGGAATAAAATCAGGTTGGCATCAGCAACATATTATACAAGCAAGATAAGAGCAGGCAATATTTCCAAGAAAGTTAAGAGGATGTGAATCAAATGTTATATCCAGCCAAGCTATCCTTCAAATATCAAGGATATAGGAAAACAGTTTAAACATGTAAAAACTTAAGAAATATTTCCACAAGCATTCCTGAGGAATCTAACTAGATGATGAGCTTTACACAACCAAGAAATGATTGAGAAAACTTCAACAAAAGGTGTGCTGGTGAACATTAACTATATTTAATTATAAAACTAAATCTAAAACAAAAGTGTTGAAGAACAGTATGCAAAATGACAAGCTCTCACAAAGTAAAAATAACTTTAAAAAGTCACAGGAAAAGAGGCAGAGAAAAAAAGAAAGTAGAATAA
>NW_012135192.1:3472523-3473573 GCF_000956105.1 Propithecus coquereli | reverse complement strand
GGGCAACACAGTGAGACTCTGTCTCAAAAAAAAAAAAAAAAAAGAATTCAGTTCCTCAGTCTCACTAGCCATATTTCAAGTGTGCAATAACTACATGTCCAATGGGCATCACATTAGATATAGAATATTTCTATCATCACAAAAAATTCTATTGTGCAGTGCTACTCTAAAGCATCTAAGGCAGAGCCTGACAAATAGTAGGTTTCTCATTTCACCTGGCAAATAGTGATAAATCATAAATATTATTGCTATGCTATGCTAACCTCTCTTACCACTTTTCTAGGAAAGGAAAATTCTTGTCCTTTAAACTCATAACAAACAATATAACTCATTCAGGCTAAAGTCCAAAACTACATTTATTAATGACGTACCATATTCCCAACTTAAGATGACTTTTTTCCTATAACTCACGTAAACATCCAAAGAGCGAAAAAGAAAGAAGAGAGAAGAAAGCAGCAGCAACAGAACCAACCCAGCAACACTTAGCTGCCAAGGTATATGGGTATGTCCAACTTTTCCAAGTGGGCTAAAATCTAAAAAGGATGTGGATTTCATTCTACTCTGGCAATCTCATTTTCCCTATCCGTAACCTAGATCCTAATAAAGTGGTGTAAAGATCTGATAACATCCTCAAACTATTTAGATAAACAAACAGCATCAAAAGTAGGCAAAGCCTATAATTTTCTAATGACTTAATTTTCCAAATAAGTTAAAACAGTTTGTAATTACAAAAAACAAAAATAGCATCTGGATAACACAAACAATTCTTTAATTCTTTAACCTACACTGTTACATAATGTATATCACATTAAATTCATTCTCCCTTTTCTCTAAATATATTACAGATAAGAAACAATCTGCAGACACATGCAGCCATCTTGACTAACTTATGACAATGCCATAGCGAGAAAACAGTAGAGTAACATGGGAAAAAAAGGGCCAAATATGCAACAAAACTGAATTTTAGATATCAACTAAACTAAATCCAGCCAGGCAAATCAACTGCAGAAACTGAAATTTTTGCAAACTGATGTGTAAACTAGGTTTCCA
>NW_012135192.1:3468539-3472473 GCF_000956105.1 Propithecus coquereli | reverse complement strand
ATGGTTATCATTCAATGGCAGGGGGCAAAAAATATGACACTAACTCAGGTAGTAGATGAAAGACAACCAGGGCTGGCTCTTGCTTAGTAAACAGCCATACTTCAGAGTCAACTCAAGACGAGCTACTGTAATAGGGAACATTTTGAGCATTTCAAATTTCATGTTTGTTTCTGTGGAATTTGTTTGCCAGAAACACTAGATGAACACAGAAAACAGCACCCAGCTAAAACAAGTCTCATAAGCATGCGTGGCAGCAGACAAGCGTATACCTTAAACGTCCTCCACCTACCTCAGTTCACCTTGTAAGCCACAATGAGCCACACCCATCTACATCTGATGTTAGAACTTTCCATCAGATTTCAGATAATCTTCCTTTTTACCACTTCACAATAATTCACAAACAATTCTTCATTTATTTTTTTTCTTTCATTCACCTGCACACTGAGACAAACTGCAATCCTTCAGATGCCCACTTTCACAAGCAAACTTCAGGTCTTTTCCAAAGTAAAGTGCAATGTTTACACTGTAGTATTAATGTATTTGTTAACAATTTAACATATGTAAAACTGTGCTACAATTTTTATTAAGTTCTTATCTTTGTTTTTAATCTGTCACTAATATTTTTGAATGTTGTGCCCAATCCCATTTTCCCCAGAAGCACTACAGTTTTTACTGTATTGATTTTGCAAAATACAGTGACTTTTAGAAACCTATTAATATATGTCCTGATACAAGAGAACTACCTGTACATAAAGCAATTAGAAATACATTTTTAATAATGTAGTCATAAATACTGGCTATAATTACTATAATTTCCTTGTTTTGTTTTTTTTTTCTGAGACAGAATCTTGCCCTGCTGCCCAGGCTAGAGTGTAATGGCTGGATCATAGCTCACTACAACCTGGAAATCCTGGGCTCAAGCGATCCTCCTGTCTCAGTCTCCTCAGTATCTGGGACTACACGCATGCGCCACTACACCCAGCTAACTTTTTAAAAAAATTTTTGTAGAGAGGAGGTCTCACTATGTTGCCCAGGATGGTCTCGAACTCCCAGCCTCAAGCAATTCTCCCACCTGGGCCTCCCAAATTATTATAATTTCCTTAAAGGAGTATCACAAGGTTTGTATCAGCTAACATGTAAAAAGTCTACAATAAAATCTGGCTCAAAATAAATATTCAATAAATACTAGTTTACTTAATTTTCCCCTTCTTAAAGATTCTGGCTCAGTCCTCATGCACTGATAATCAAAGGCAAACTTGGAATACCTAATGAGATTTCTGAAAAATAAACAGTATCATTTTAAGTGTAAGCCATTATATATCGAGAGGAAAAAAGGTTTTTTTGAATCAGAACAACTATGTGTAAAAGACAACCAACCCTAAGGCTAGGCTCCTCCCCCCATCTATATTTTTAAAAACAAACTTTCACTTCTCCTTTTATGTAGTCAGATAAAACAACTCTTACAGATACTACATAGGAATGTTTGAACAATCACCTCTGTAATAAAATCAAATGGAATCTTTACGATTAAAAATATCACTGGCTTCAAATAATATTATAGTTTCCCAGGAGGTTTTAGTAGAAATTTCAAATTATCTCAATTGAAGATCTGTTCATATTACAGTAACCAAAGAAAATTTCAGCGGAGTAAAGCATCTCAGATAACAAAAACATTAACCTCTCTGTCATTTATTTCTATGCTGCAATTTTTATTTTACTTTTAAATAGCAAGGAAAGATTGATTTTATTAAATTAAAAGTTTAGGGAATTATCTTCATGCCATTTTAAATAGTGAACAATATAATTTCATATCTTACCTAGGAGGAAAAAAACAATATGCAACAAATTAGGCTGGTTTTTTTAAAGTTACAAGTTCAATACAAGTCTGTACAGCATGCATCACAAAACAGCTTAGATGTTTAAGTGTACAACTGACATGACAGGAAAATTTCCAAAAGTCAAGAATACAAATAGCATAAAATCCTCTCCACATCCTACCATTTATACTGAGAACTATCACTCTTCTTCAAATTTAAACCTCTTCATTTGTTCTTTTTACTATCAGAACTGGCAACTGACATTCTTTTCAGAACCATCTTTCACTAAGAATGTAAGCATTTCTCTCTTCAACAGGGATACTGCCGGTAAACAGAGAGCAAAGATTTATTTAGATATGACTGCTGGCTGAGGGCTGGCTAACCTCACTGACCGGTTAAAGTGACTTAATCTCTCTCCCACACCAGCTTCCCAATATACCTTCCCAAATTCCAAGAATTCAATTTGATTTTTGAATTTTCTGGAAAACACTCATAAAGCAACTCTAACCTACAAATTTTTTACCTTTTTTTTTTTTTAAAGAGACGAGGTCTCACTATGAAGCCCAGGCTGTAGTGCAGTGGCAATTCACAGGTTCAACCATATCACATTACAGCCTCGAACTTCTGGGCTCAATCAATCCTCTGCCTCAGCCTCCGTAGTAGCTGGGACTACAAGTGTGCCACGTCACCTGGCTCTTTTAACATTTTATGTTCCTGTTTCATAATATCATATATAGTGGTCCTCAATCCTGACTTTGTGTCAGAATCAGTTGTAGAACTTTATGAAATGACGTATGACTGAGTCTCACCATCTGGAGATTCTAATTCTGCATGCTCGCAAACTCTTTAATCCTGATACCATTTTTTTCCTCTGGTGCCAAAACAACCAAAAAAGAAACAACAATAAAATTTTCCTCTTATTATGCTTTTGTGATGAGACAAAGGCCATGTAAACAAATTAATACTATGATTCATTCATAAATGAAACTTACAAGGTCTTACCAGACAAAACAGGCTCTGCCCAATATACTACAATTACCTCACATAACAATGTATTCTACACAATGCCAAAGCCCAACTTAACTCCCTTCTGCAAAAATATTTATGCAGGCGCACAATCCAAAGATCTTTCTTGCCCTGTAATCACTGTTTTAACACTCATATCATGCAACAAATATTCATTAAACATCTACTATGGTACATCAGCTCAACCAATGTAAATATAGCAATAAACAGATCAAAAAATCTCGTCCTTGAGGAGGAGGAAGATCTCTGCCTCATCAAGGAAGGTCTCTATATAACACTTAAAGGACACCTGAGCAGAGTCCTAAAAGAAATAAGAAAAATGAGCCGTGCAGATATCTGGGGAAGAAAATTCTGAACAGTCCTTTGCATATGATTCTTTATATGACCTTGCTTTTTATGTCCAAAATGCTTTTATGAACAAAGATGCATTTGAATGCTGCTGGAACTGCATTGTCAGAAGCAGAAATATTAAAGGAAATAAAGAATGCACACTAAGGAGAGAGAGATCCCCTCAGTTGAGGCCGGTTGGTCAGTAGCTCTCCAGTACTCCAAACATACAGGGCACCATGCCTGCCTCTCTGGAAACTGTCCTTTAACCAGTGCTTCAAAGCAAAAGTGGGGATAGCAATTCTATTATGAAATAACTAGTTTGTGGGAGCCCCAATAATGACCCAGAAGGACTGTAAAGCTTTGACATATCTACAGAATGGAACATTAAATTCAGTTCCCTATGAAGCTTTTGTCTACTTTTCTGAAAATATAGTGTCGTCTACTACTATGGAAAACTAAACTGTGGTCACTCTTTCTTTTTTTTTTTTAACCAGAATACACTATTCCCCCAAATAACCTGCACAAACAAGTATTTTTAACCTACTCCCTTGACCAAAAACTATCATTTTAAAAAACATTTCAGGTTTCTAACACAATACAGCACTATATAAATATATGCTTTATCAATTTGAAACATGTATTTGGTCATTCATACTATACCTCATTCCAAAAGATCAAAAATTTAAAAGCAAGCAAATCTGCCAATTACAAAAAGGCTTTTACTTCTTACTAGATTTTTACAGACTTTAAAAAAATTATTT
>NW_012135192.1:3462534-3464764 GCF_000956105.1 Propithecus coquereli | reverse complement strand
TTTATGAGTGTTCCTTGTTCTCTCAACTTTTCAGTTTGATTTTTTTTCCAAAATAAAGGCAGGGATTAAAGATACATTGTTATCCTAAAACTATGTTACAGTCCTACCTACACACCAATTAGTCTTTTTAAAGGCTTAAGAATAAATAACTGTTCTCCTAAAACTATGCTATAGTTCTACCCACACTCTCATTAGTCTTAAAACAAAAATGCCAAAAAGGATTTCAGGGTAACTAAGAGTAATGTAGCATTGGATGTGACTTTCTAACGTGTTTTCTAACATGAATTCACTAAATCCGTAAGGCATATGGGTATTTTCGTAAAATTGTTAGTTCAACATGGATGATTCTCTCTTACTAGAAAAACTGGCCCCTAGAGTTGTTCTACTTTTGACACAAGTTAAATAAATTATAACTGCAAGAGAAAAACCTAACACCTCAAATTTTGTTATCAAGTTTGACAAACACAGTTAATTCTTTCATAAGGAAATGTTTGGGTGAAAGAGGCAACCCACACACTAAATGCCAAACAAGAAATATGCTACAATGTATTAATTATAGCACCAAGACCACAGGACATATTTTACAACTTAAACAGTCCCACAAATATAAATGCGCTTATGGTTTTTAAAAAATGCAAACTGCACACATTTGAAAAGTAGGGAATAAGTGGGTTTGAGCTAGCATCAACAAGATCCCTCTCAAAAGTTCTTATATTCTTTCTTTCTGCTAAGTTTTTGCAGCAGTGTTAATACACTTCAGTGCAAAAGAAAAGTCTACGTCTAGAACATCTCAACTGAAGGCTCTTAACTTTTCACTTCCTACCGAACCGCCCCCTCACAATGGGCCCCACCTCCTAAAGAGAGTGATGGGGTGGGGCTGTTTCCCGCTCCGAAACTAAGAAATAAAGGTCTCGTCCCCACTTAAGAAAGAAGGGAACAAGAGACGCAGAGGAGCTGCAGACTTACAAGGAGGTAGTCGTTTGGAAAGCTTCCTTTCCTCCACTGAACTCCCCCTTCCTTTCCTCCTCCCAGGTCATTCTGCGACGCGCGACCGGGCGGAGACAGGTGAATCCCAAGAGGGGAGGAAGAGGGAGGGACGGACGATGGAGGGAGAACCGCGCTTAGGCAATGAATGAGCCGTGCTGCATCCGCACCACCTGTTCCTTCCAAGGGTGCCAACCCGGCCTGCCGGGCAGGATTCCCACACCAACCGTGCCGCGACTACTGCTGGTGTTGGTCGCTTCACTGCTGAAGGCCGGGCCTCTTCTCCCTTAGCTTGGGGAGGATGAAAACCGGCATTCCAGAAGCCAGGAGGTCGGGGCCTAGCCCGGAACCAGGGCCTCAAGCGTGGAGACGGGAGGGGGAAGCCTCTGGTCCCTGGCGCGCGAGCCGAAGTGGGAACCATAGAGAGAGGACGAAGAAGCGCATTCGGCCTAAGACTACGAAGGCGGGGTCGGCTCGGTGCCCGCCCGGCCGAGGTTAAGGGTGACAGGCCCGGTTATTGGCTAAATGCTCCCTACTGCTTGCCCAGAGCCTCACGCTTACCAAGATCCGTTTGAAGAGCGCGTTCTCCTTGGGCGGGAGGCTCACGGCCGGCATCGTTCCGGCTCCTCCCGCTGCTCCCGCCACTACCCGGCTCGGTCAGTCTGTTTGTCCGACCGCCGCCGCTGCCGTTCCTTTGCTGCTTCAGCCTTGAATACAACGATCCGTCGCCACCACCGGGCCTTGGGTGTCGCCGCGTCTCCCTACCCGGACACCCCCTTCTCCTCGTTGTCTTTTTTCCCTTTCTCACTTAACGCTGCCGCCTCCTCCCCCCCCACCACGGGTCTCCGTCGGCGGTTCACGTGGTAACTGAACAGACGGACAGAGGCAGCCAAAATGGCGGACGCGGAGGGCTTTCCCACCCGGGTCACATCTCGTAGTACGCAGGCGCGATGACCTCCTCTCCCCACCTCCTCTGTCCTGGAGCTTGCCGGGAAACCTGGAGGCTGGCCCGCCTGCAGAGGCAGAGAGGGTCGGGTCAAGCCCCGCCCATCCTCTTAGTGCGTGCCTTCCAAGCGCTCGGGCAGCGACTGTCTCGTCATCAAAAATAGCCTTTCTGCTCCTTCCTACTACTAGATTGCCTTTCATTCATTGGGCAGACTCTCCCACACTGTGTGACCAAAATTTGAGCCCGAAGTGCTAAGATGCAGGTGTAGGTGTTTAGGAAGCGCTGTATTTGATCATGGAC
>NW_012135192.1:3457339-3462484 GCF_000956105.1 Propithecus coquereli | reverse complement strand
AAGGGTATTATATCTCCTTTACTTTTCTTTCATTTAGTGATTTTTCATTCTCCTTGCATACACCTTATCACAATAAATCTCTTAGCACTGTGATTTTAGCAACGAACTTAAAAGTTTTTGCCCCACTTATCACCACAACCTCAAATAAGGAGGATGCTTAATCAAACCTATCTATGACTGGTTGAACAAACTGTGGTACATCCATATCATGGAATACTACTAAGCAATAAAAAGGAATAAAGTACTAGCTGGGTGGTGTTGCATACCTGTAGTCCCTGCTACTCAAGAAACTGAGGCAGGAGGGGTTGCTTGAGCCCAGGAGTTCAAGGCTGCAGTGTACTATGATAATGCCTGTGAACAGCCACTCCTGCCTGGGCAATACAGCAAGACCCCATATCTAATAAAAGAGTAAAAGGAAAAAGAAATAAACTATTGATACAAGGAACAACTTGAATGAATCTCAAGGGAATTCTGCTGCATAAAAAAAAGATCAATCCCCAAAAGTTATATACTGTTATATAATCTTTTTGAGTAAACATGTTTGGAATGACAAAATTATACAAACAGAGAACAGATTAGTAATGGCTGATGGAGATTGGAGGGAGAGGGGATAGGAGAGAGGTGGGTGAATGTGGTTGTAAGAGGGCAACAGATCTTTGCGCTGATGAAACTGTTCTGTATTTTAACTGTAGTGGTAGAATCTACATGTGAAAACACTGCATAGAACTAAATATAGTTGGCTCTCATTTTCCTTGGGCTCTGCATCTGGGGATGGAAAATATTCAAAAAAAATAAAAACACAAGTTTTAAAATGCAGTATAACAACTATTTATATGGCATTTACATTGTATAAGGTATTATAACTAATCTAGAGATGATTTAAAGTATGCAGGAGAGCCGGATGTGGTGACTTATGCCCAGCACTTTGGGAGGCTGAGGCGGGAGGATGGCTTGGGTCCAGGAATTCAAGGTTGCAGTGAGCTTTGATTATGCCACTGAGCTCCAGCCTGGGTGACAGAGTGAGACTCTTAAAAAAAAACAAAACAAAAAGAACACACCCAAAACAAAGTATACAGGAGGATGTGCATAACTCATATGCAAATACCACACCATTTTATGTAAGTGACTTGAGCATCTTGGATTTTGGTATACCTGGGGATCCTGAAACCAATCCCCAAGGATACCAAGGACAATCACACACACACACACACACACACACACACACACACAAATGAGTACAAGTAAAATTGGGGAAATGTAAAGACTGGTAGATAGGTAGATGGTATCAATGTTATAATAATGAACAACAGTTTTGCGAGGTTATTAGTGTTGGGGAAACTGAGTAAAGAGTGTAAGAGATCTCTATAAATTATTCCTTAAACTATGTGAATCTGCAGTTATCTCAAAATAAAAAGTTTGATTTTCTTAAAAAGTGATAACACTTGGGAAACTGGGTATTAGACGATATTAGGGAATGACAGTATAATGGTTATACAGGACAATGTCCTTATTCTTAGGAGATGCTTCTTGAAGTATTTAGGTATGAAGTTTTATGTCTGCAACTTACTTTTAATTGTTTCAGATATATATGGGGAGAGAGAAAGCAAATATGGCAAAATGTTAAATATTAAATTTAGGTAAAGAGTTTATGAGTGTTCCTTGTTCTCTCAACTTTTCAGTTTGATTTTTTTTCCAAAATAAAGGCAGGGATTAAAGATACATTGTTATCCTAAAACTATGTTATAGTCCTACCTACACACCAATTAGTCTTTTTAAAGGCTTAAGAATAAATAACTGTTCTCCTAAAACTATGCTATAGTTCTACCCACACTCTCATTAGTCTTAAAACAAAAATGCCAAAAAGGATTTCAGGGTAACTAAGAGTAATGTAGCATTGGATGTGACTTTCTAACGTGTTTTCTAACATGAATTCACTAAATCCGTAAGGCATATGGGTATTTTCGTAAAATTGTTAGTTCAACATGGATGATTCTCTCTTACTAGAAAAACTGGCCCCTAGAGTTGTTCTACTTTTGACACAAGTTAAATAAATTATAACTGCAAGAGAAAAACCTAACACCTCAAATTTTGTTATCAAGTTTGACAAACACAGTTAATTCTTTCATAAGGAAATGTTTGGGTGAAAGAGGCAACCCACACACTAAATGCCAAACAAGAAATATGCTACAATGTATTAATTATAGCACCAAGACCACAGGACATATTTTACAACTTAAACAGTCCCACAAATATAAATGCGCTTATGGTTTTTAAAAAATGCAAACTGCACACATTTGAAAAGTAGGGAATAAGTGGGTTTGAGCTAGCATCAACAAGATCCCTCTCAAAAGTTCTTATATTCTTTCTTTCTGCTAAGTTTTTGCAGCAGTGTTAATACACTTCAGTGCAAAAGAAAAGTCTACGTCTAGAACATCTCAACTGAAGGCTCTTAACTTTTCACTTCCTACCGAACCGCCCCCTCACAATGGGCCCCACCTCCTAAAGAGAGTGATGGGGTGGGGCTGTTTCCCGCTCCGAAACTAAGAAATAAAGGTCTCGTCCCCACTTAAGAAAGAAGGGAACAAGAGACGCAGAGGAGCTGCAGACTTACAAGGAGGTAGTCGTTTGGAAAGCTTCCTTTCCTCCACTGAACTCCCCCTTCCTTTCCTCCTCCCAGGTCATTCTGCGACGCGCGACCGGGCGGAGACAGGTGAATCCCAAGAGGGGAGGAAGAGGGAGGGACGGACGATGGAGGGAGAACGGCGCTTAGGCAATGAATGAGCCGTGCTGCATCCGCACCACCTGTTCCTTCCAAGGGTGCCAACCCGGCCTGCCGGGCAGGATTCCCACACCAACCGTGCCGCGACTACTGCCGGTGTTGGTCGCTTCACTGCTGAAGGCCGGGCCTCTTCTCCCTTAGCTTGGGGAGGATGAAAACCGGCATTCCAGAAGCCAGGAGGTCGGGGCCTAGCCCGGAACCAGGGCCTCAAGCGTGGAGACGGGAGGGGGAAGCCTCTGGTCCCTGGCGCGCGAGCCGAAGTGGGAACCATAGAGAGAGGACGAAGAAGTGCATTCGGCCTAAGACTACGAAGGCGGGGTCGGCTCGGTGCCCGCCCGGCCGAGGTTAAGGGTGACAGGCCCGGTTATTGGCTAAATGCTCCCTACTGCTTGCCCAGAGCCTCACGCTTACCAAGATCCGTTTGAAGAGCGCGTTCTCCTTGGGCGGGAGGCTCACGGCCGGCATCGTTCCGGCTCCTCCCGCTGCTCCCGCCACTACCCGGCTCGGTCAGTCTGTTTGTCCGACCGCCGCCGCTGCCGTTCCTTTGCTGCTTCAGCCTTGAATACAACGATCCGTCGCCACCACCGGGCCTTGGGTGTCGCCGCGTCTCCCTACCCGGACACCCCCTTCTCCTCGTTGTCTTTTTTCCCTTTCTCACTTAACGCTGCCGCCTCCTCCCCCCCCACCACGGGTCTCCGTCGGCGGTTCACGTGGTAACTGAACAGACGGACAGAGGCAGCCAAAATGGCGGACGCGGAGGGCTTTCCCACCCGGGTCACATCTCGTAGTACGCAGGCGCGATGACCTCCTCTCCCCACCTCCTCTGTCCTGGAGCTTGCCGGGAAACCTGGAGGCTGGCCCGCCTGCAGAGGCAGAGAGGGTCGGGTCAAGCCCCGCCCATCCTCTTAGTGCGTGCCTTCCAAGCGCTCGGGCAGCGACTGTCTCGTCATCAAAAATAGCCTTGCTGCTCCTTCCTACTACTAGATTGCCTTTCATTCATTGGGCAGACTCTCCCACACTGTGTGACCAAAATTTGAGCCCGAAGTGCTAAGATGCAGGTGTAGGTGTTTAGGAAGCGCTGTATTTGATCATGGACGAAGTGCCTAATTAAGGAGCATAGGCGGAAGGGAAAATGGAAGTCTTCGCTGCAGTGGGAATTTGTGAACAGATACGGAGAGGAAGGGCCTTAACAGAGTCTGAAAAGCGTGAAAGAGCTTGACCGATTAAATGTGTCTGGCTGACTGAGGTATTGATGATTTGGTGAACATTAAGATGAGCCTGGAAAGGTAGTTAGCCAGATCCGAAGTGACGTATTTGTACTACCAAAGGAGCCTCTGAAGGTTGAAGTGTGTGTTTTTATTTCGTTGTTGAGGCCATACAATGCAGAGTTGACAGACTTACCGGATGAGTCACCTTGGGGCTATTGGAGAGTGAAAGGACACTGTCCTGGAGCTGGCTTCAAGTTAGTGTTTAATATTGTGACTCGTTGAACTCCCCATTACCAGAAATTTTCAAATCTCAAGGCAAAGAACATCTTGTAAAGATACAGGAAACTGCTCTAGTGAGCAAGGTCAGACTGTATACTGAATCGGACCCCTTCCAAAAATGTAAGTCATTTCATTAAAAGAGAGGGTAAAACTTTTTCAAAGTGGCATTCCTTTGATGATCTAAACATTTTCAAGTCATTTGAGCCATTTTTACCCTTTTTTTTTTCATCTCTTTCTAAATCCTGAATTAGATCTATAGCATTCTTTGCATTATGAATCATTAAACAATACATTTGCAGTAGTTTTGCTCTTTGATACTTCTTTACAAAGATATTTTACAGTTTTCAAATTGCTCTTCTTTAACCCCCGACCCCAAAGGTGTGAGTTGAGAAAGATGTTTCCCAGGGTAAAAATCTGAAACTAAAACTTGGGTTTTCTAGCTGCTGTCTTGATTGCCCTCTCCCTTCACCTGAATCACAAATATGGTTTTAGCAGTCAATTCCTGGAATTTCCTTCAATTCTGTGATCTCTCTTTAACGGTTTAAGAAAATTGTATTTACAGGAAATTATGTTTCAGTTTTGAAATGTGGCCAGTTTTTTAACTTTCACTTTTTTATATATTTCAAACTAAGAACAAGTTTAGAATTCATTTTTTAAAAGTTATATAGCGATAACCTGCAAAATTCACTGTCCTAATATGTCTTTGAACTATCTGAACTATTAAAAGATAGAAAAATTGTCTAACTGCAGGTGATAATTTTAGCTTGGCTATTAACAGGTTTCCAAATCTCTGGCTTCATATCCAAAAGTCCAACAGCAGTATTATTTGCTATGGTTTCCTAAATTTTTCCTGTAAATAATATTCTATTTTTCCCTTCA
>NW_012135192.1:3451363-3455200 GCF_000956105.1 Propithecus coquereli | reverse complement strand
ACTCTGTTGCCCAGGCGAATGCCGTGGTGTCAGCCTATCTCACAACAACCTCAAACTCCTGGGCTCAAGCGATCCTCCTGCCTCAGCCTCCCTAGTAGCTGGGACTACAGGCACGCACCACCATGCCCAGCTAATTTTTTCTAATATTTTTTTTCTATTTTTAGCAGAGATGGGGTCTTGCTCTTGCTCAGACTGCTCTCTGAACTCCTGACCTCAAGCTATTCTCCCGCCTTGGCCTCCCAGAGTCCTAGGATTACAGGCAGGAGCCACCGGGCCCTGCCAGAATGATGTCTTTAATAGGCAAAACCAAACAAGTTGTTTACTACTACCAGACATTTTCTAAGGTTCCGGATGACGCTATGGGATGTTACAATTGTAAAATTGATGCATAGAAAGGTTAAGTAATTTGCCTAAAACTGATACAGCTAAAAAGTGGTCAACAGGAATGGAGCTTTGAACTCTGATCTACATCTTATGGCCTCAGGGGTGGTCCGGCCTTGTTAGGTGGGCTAGCAAAGATCACTAAATCTGGGGACAGAAGACCTCAAACTGAATCCCACCTCTGCCAGCTGTGTGATCTTGGGCCCTTCAGGGCACTTTTACTTCTAAGGTACGGAAATTCTCTCTACTAAACAGGATTGTGAGGTTTCATTACGATTGTGAGAGTAAGTGGACTTTAAGAATTGTTAAGATATCTTTTCAAATATAAGGTATAATATGTCACCTTGGATGAATAGCCATCGTCTTTGAGCGATGTAAATTTGCTAATAATCACGGCATGTCACATGATCGTTGTGAAGATGAAATAAGGCAACGAATGTAAACCATATAACACATTAATGCACCGTGCCTGGAATACAGAATTCAGTTTAAATCCTAGTTATTATTCAGCACACTTCATTTTCAGTTTTCTGGCCCACGTTGGAAGCTTTTATTAATATAATAGTAAACTCCTTGTTAAGTGTCCCCGGGAAGGGGGTGAAAATAAACTCTCAAAGGACAGTGAAGTAGATAAACTACTTCTTTTGTTTGTTTGTTTATCATTTCCTTCCTAACCGCTTTAAAGACAGAAGGCCAGGGGTGCTAGGGAAGCTGCCATAGCTGTGATTCCCGTCGTCTGTCCCGCGGAGCTCGGTTGCTGAGCCTGCGAGTCCCGCACTTCCGGCCGCCAGGGGGCGCTTGGTCCGGCGCCGACTCCCAGGGAGACGGAGCTGCGCCTGGCAACATGGCGCCGTCCGCATTGCTGCGTCCGTTCTCACGGCTGCTGGCCCCCGCCAGGCTCCCAGGCGGCTGTGAGTGTCCATTTTCGTGCAGGCCGACTCGACCCTGATCCTACCCTTCCCAGGGCGGACCCGGCCCGCAGGGGTAGGAGGCGGCAACGGCCCGGGCCCGTCCTGCAATGACCTTGGCGGACTGGCGGCCCGGAGCCCACGCCTGCCCCTACCCGGGACTGTCCGCTCTCCGTATCCCGCCGCCAACCTTTTTCCAAGTGCCGCCTGACCTCTTTTGGCCTCTGAGAATGGACTTTGGGTCCTCCTCCTCTCCCAACTCTGCAGGTTCGGTGCCACAGTCTGGGAGAGGGGAGACCCTCCCTGGGGCGCCTCCTACCCGCCCACTCCCGAGTGGTCCGAGGGTCCGCAAGCCCTTAAACCAGGCTTTGAAGGCATCGGCAGGACAGGAGCAACCTCTCTGGCTCTGCTGTTGGCGCTGAGCGAGTTACCTGATCTCTCTGAACCTCTGTTTCCTTGGCTGTCAAGTGTGTGTGTTGGAGGGGGGTGGGGCGTTGACGGGATAATTAAATGAGATAATACGCACGTAAATGTTGGGTTTTTTTCTTACAAGGCAGTAAGTTACAGGTTTACAGACTCTGTCCCGTTTCAGCTTCAGCGCGGTCAAAGTTCTACGTGCGGGATCCGCCGAACGACAAACCTGACTGGCTGAAAGTTGGGTTGACCGTGGGCACCACCATCTTTATGTGGGGCTATGTAAGTACTTTACTCTCATGTCTTGAGACCCCAACACAGTGGGAGAACGAGATAGCAGTCAGTGTGAGATTGAGAATGGTGCTGTTTGGTTGTATGGGAGCAAAACTCCCGTAACAATAGGATAATTATGTAATCGCTAATAACATTTCTCGGGAAACCCCAAGGACTTAAAAGAAATTGCTATTTCAGTAGCATTGAAAAAGTATGATGAGGCTGAAATTTCTGTTTGTTATTGTTAACTTAGCATGGTTTTGTCAGGAATGGCAGTTTTACTAAACATTAGTCATATTTATTTCTTAATAATTGAGGCTGGTTGGGGTTTTATGAAGCCACCTTTTCCAGATGCCATAGGAATTGACCAGCAGTGAACAAGTTGTACAAATTAAATCCCAGTAGACTTCCAAAACATTAGGTTTTAATCAACATTTGTATAAATACATTGTTGGAAATTGTACTTAGTGTGTAGCAGCCTTTTAAAAAATCTTTATGCCAAATGCTTCGCATGTAAACTCTCATTGAATCATTTCAAGAACTCTATGTAGTGAACATAGAATACATACCATTATTGTTAATCCTTTAAGATGAAGAAACACATCTGGAGAAATTAGTTTGCTGAACCCAGTTCTCTCTGACCTCAGAGGCCACATACTACTGTGAAACACTGCCTTTGTAGAGAGAAAATTATTTCTAAAAGTTGACTCAAAGTATCTACTATGTTAGTATTTGAAAATTTTTTGTATATAGTGAGTTTGGGGCTTCCTCCACTGGCCCCCCACCTCCAGCTCTTAGATCTCTTATTTGGATTTTCTCCTTAAAGTAGTTCAGAACTTTGACTTTAAAAGGGCTAAGAGATTTTGGAAGGCACTTACAACTTAACAGCAGTAACTCATCCATTCTCAACTTCAGGTTTTTCCTAAAAAGCAGCTTAATTGCTGTTGAGAGCACTATGATTGAAATTGGATTTTTGATTGCTGTGAATGTCATCATATATCAACCATTGTTCCAGTTGCATATTCTGTCAGGCAGTGGTTCTAAGAAAGTGGCTTTCCTTCTTGACATCTGATTAATACACATATAGCGGAGGATGGGGTCAGTGTTAGTCATTAAGTCAGTATCAGACTTCTAAGATTAGAAGTATAACACATACCCACCAACCAGCCTGGACCTCATATAAGACCCAAGTTCTGGTGTATCACTAGCCCCTCTGTGGTAAGGCATTTTGTCACATTTATTACCCACTGAATGAAGTAATTTTTTTGGCAGAAGTTGAATTTAATCTTTTAAGGGCTGCCTTCTCAAATGTAGTATGTCAAACTGTGATGATCGAGTGTATACCATTCATGGTTTTTGGATTTTTGGATCTCTTAGCCTTTTGTTTTTAACTGGAATAGTTGTAATTATTTTTAATCTATTCTTATTCCTCTTGTAAAATATAAGCATCATTAGTTAGCCTCCTATTTAAGTTGCCAGAAAGATTACATTTCTGACTTTAAATGTTAACTTCTTGCAGCTCATTAAACAACATAATGAAGACGTTTTAGAGTATAAAAGAAGAAATGGGTTGGAATAAGCTTTTGAAATACTAATACAGTAAGTATACAATTTTATAGGATGAACAGATTATGCAAGTTAATTTGACCTCTTGAAATCCTATAAAAAAAACCAAACTGATTTTTTAATTATGTTTATGCTTTTTAGCACCCATATTCCTGTCTGTGACAAATTTATGAATTTTTAATACCTTGGGCGAAACATCTTTTAGCATAATTAGTTTTAATCATTATTCTTTGACTCTGTGTTCAAAGAAAGTTATGTTTAAGAATGAAACCAAAATTATTTTCTTAAACCTAAT
>NW_012135192.1:3449867-3451313 GCF_000956105.1 Propithecus coquereli | reverse complement strand
GCCACCATGCCCAGCTAATTTTTTTTATTTCTTGCAGAGATAGGGTCTTGCACTGTTGCCCAGGTTGGTTTCAAACTCCTGGCCCCAAGCGATCTTCCCGCCTTGACCTGTCAAAGTGCTGGGATTATAGGCATGAGCCACTCTTCCTGGTCTGTCACCTAGATTCAACAAATGTTAACATTTTGCTATCACTTATGACTTTTTTTTTTTTAATAAAAACTTGTGGATACATCAGGAGGTCCATCCCTCTCCAGGTCTTGAATTTAATCTGTAGTATTCTCATGCATCATAAATCCATAAACATATATATGGTGGTTTTGCATTTTATCCTGTTTTCAACTCTTGCTCTTTTTTAACTGTTCCTGGGAGATGTGAGGTCAGTAAGATGTTTCCCAGCAGAAAAATCTAGGACTAAAACTTTGGTTTTCTAGCTGCTAACTCGAATCCCCCTCTCTTCACCTGAGTCATGAATAAGGTTTTAGTGTTCAAATTCTGAAAATGCTAAATGAATGTTATGAGGCAACTTCTACCAAAATATCAGCTATTAGCTCCTGGCTGGAATTGCTTCATCAGGATTCTTTTCAACTTGGAGTTTCACATACAGCTGGATATTCCAAGTGTGAGTTTCCCTTAGCTCTAACATGCTGAGAGAAATGTGCTTATATTTCCTCATCACTTTCCCAAAATATATAATAGTAAAAGAACATAGGGACCAAAGCTCTGAAAAAAGAACAAAACAGCCTTTCCCAACAGCAGAACTGAAATTAGTAATTTGCTTACTGGTTCTGTAAACTCTGACTAAACTGTATACTCTGACTAAACGTGGCTTCTGTTTCAACTTGTTGAATATTAGCAAAAGCTTCGTTAGGACAAGCCTCCAAAAGATGTAGAAAGGATATACAACTGACAGGTTGCTGAGTGGACAAGAAGCCACTAAGTTAAGAACCAACAACTGACTCAGCACATGAGTTGGGTGGTTTGCTTACTTGAGCATGAGTCCAGGAGGCTCAAACTAGCTTACAAAGTAAAATGACTCACAATTTAGCAATACATTTACCCATCATTTACATGTAAAAATGAGCCAGAAAACATAGCACAATTATTTTACTCTTTGGTTAGTAATTTTTGGTTAAAAAAGATTTTAAAAGAACATTGCTAAAGAAAATATAGAAGGAAAAAAAGATTTGCTAACATTTGTTTTGCTTTTAAAATTAACCTAAATGGCATTAAGTTTAAAGGATTAGTTTTAAAGGTTCAAAATTTATTGTTTCCGTTACCTATACATATTTTTCTATGATCTTTAGACATCAGATTGAACTGAGAATTGAATACACAAAAATCTGGCTCAGTTGTGCAAGATAAAACCTCTTGGTCAGAAGGATGTCTTTATTTTTTTATTTTATTTTATTTTTTGAGACAGTCTTACTCTGTTGCCCAGGCGAATGC
>NW_012135192.1:3426316-3438144 GCF_000956105.1 Propithecus coquereli | reverse complement strand
TTTCTTTCTATTACCACCTTCCCCATTTCACTACTCCAGTTAGCCAATTAAGAGGTAAAAATGAAATAAGCATTTAAATCAAAACCAGCTAGCTTTTGCTGTTCTTTCATAGTTCAGATAACATATTTTTCATTAAAACTTAAATGAGGTATTGGTACTCTTTGTGGATTTGTTTTCTAGATTTTTTCTGATGTTCTAAGGTGAATTATTCAAAATGGTTTAATTTTAATATTATTTCTGCTAGTAAATGCTATAATTTTAATTTTTTTCTCTTCATTATAGGTATGCTCCATATAATGATTATAGCAGTTCCTCTGGATTCACTTGTCTGTTGAGTTATAAATGTGAGAGAAAAAGTTCCATGTGAATATATATCAAGTCAGCATTTGTGTTTTGCATCATTAAATGAAAAAAAATAAAACTACTGTATTCTTCAGATAATCCATATTGTGACAACATGTAGAAAATGTTGATTCTAAGGTGAATTATTAGAACTATTTCAATAGGGAAGACACCATCTGATGATAGGGTCAGTGGTAATTAAGGACACATTGGTAAGAAAACCTGTTACAGAGATGAATTCAAAAATCAACGCTGAAGGATTTACTTCTTTTATCAACTTTTAATTTCTAATCAAAACACTTACTCTTTAGTATATCAAGGGTACATAACTAGTTTAGTCCTCAAAATACAAAAGAATCCAGAGATTGTTTTCTTCTAGAGGAGACATTTTGGTAAGTTAGAAGGTAAAGTTGAATCCTGTTACCAGAGTTTCTTCTATTTCCTTCAATTTGAATGATTTTCATTTGGGTGATTGTTTTTACTCACTGTCATGGCAACATGAAGTTTGTTGTCCCTATTTGCTCATGTGACTTTCATCCAATGATTTAGCAAACTTAATTGTTTAAAAGCGGGGGAGAGGTGAAGATTAATAAGACAAAATTTAAAATATATAATTGACCCTTGAACAATGTGGGGGTTAAGGGTACTGACCCCCTCCCCAGCAGTCAAAATCCATATATAACTTGTTTTTGTTTTTGAGACACAGTCTCAATCAGTTGCCTAGCTAGAGTACAGTGGCATCATCATAGCTCACAGCAACCTCAAACTTCTGGGCTTAAGTGATCCTCCTGCCTCAGCCTCCCAAGTAGCTGGGGCCACAGGCACACGCCACTACACCCAGCTAATTTTTGTATTTTTTTGTAGAGACAGGGTCTCTTGCTCAGGCTGGTCTTGAACTCCTGACCTCAATCAATCCCTCCCACCTTGGCCTCCCAGAGTGCTAGGATTACAGGCATGAGTCACTGGGCTCAGCCCACATATAACTTTTGATTTTCGAAAAACTTAACTATTAATAGCCTACCGTTGGCTGGAAGCCTTACCGATAACATAAAGAGTCAATTAACACATTTTGTAATATATATTGTATTCTTACAATAAAGTAAGCTAGGCAGGGTATGGTGGCTTACACCTGTAATCCCAGCATTTTGAGAGGCCAAAGTGGGAGGATCACTTGAGGCCAGGAGTTCGAGAACAGTCTGAGCAACATAGCAAGACCTCATCTGTACAAAAAATAAAAAATTAGCCAGGCATGCTACCAAGCACCTGTAGTCCCAGCTAGTTGGGAGGCTGAGGCAGGATGATCTCTTGGGCCCAGGAGTTAGAGGCTGCAGTGAGCTATGATTGTGCCACTGTACTCAAGGCTGAGCAACAGAGTAAGACCCTATTTCTAAAAAAATACAAATAAAAGTAAGCTAAAGAAAAATAATGTTATTAAAATCATAAGGAGGAGAAAATATTATTCATTAAGTGGAAGTGGATCATGATAAAGGTCTTCATCCTCATCATTTTCATGTTGAGTAGGCTGAGGAGGAAGGCGAGGAGTTGGTCTTGCTGTCTCAGAGGTGGCAGAGGCAGAAGAAAATCCATGTATAAGTGGACCCATGAAGTTCAAACCCATACTGTTCAAGGGTCAGCTGTATATCATTTGACCTTCATCAAAGCCCTTATTTATATGCCGCTTCATTAACTTGTAATTTAAACAGTGTACCATACATTTTAAAAGTCATTATTTCTGTCTCTGTTCTGATGTAAGTAGAAAAGTGTATTGCCTTATAATTGGTTTGTGTGTGTTTTGGGCTCTGGCCAACACTTATTCTGGGAGAATCACAGTTCAATTTCTCTGGAAGTCACTTCTGAACATTAATTCAGAGTTACATTATTTAAGAATAATTATTTAATCCAAATTCAGTGAAAGACTAACTATTAACTATTGTTAATAGATTAACTATTGTTAATAGTAACCATTAATTTTTGTCAGTTTGGAGTCCTAGCTGTTAAAGCTGGAAAGGACCTTGGAGAGCATATAAACCAGTCTCATAACTTTATAAATGCAAGAACCAGAAGTGAAGAGTGATTTGCCCAACTTCACTCTGATAGGTAGAATAACGGACCACCAAGATATTCACATCCTACTCCCTGGAACATATGTATATGTTAGGTTATATGACAAAGGGGAGTTAAAGTTGCACATGGAATTAAGTTTGCTAATCAGCTGATGTGGAGAGGGAGAGTTTATCCTGGATTATCCATTTAGGCCCAGTGTAATCACAAGGGTCCTTATAAGTGGAAGAGCGAAATGCAAGAGTGTGTCAGAGTTACGTGATGTGAGAAAGACTCAACCTGCCAGTGCTGCTTTGAAGATGGAAGAAGGCCAACAGCCAAGGAATGTCAAGGAAATGAATGCTCCGCTAGAGCCTCCAGAAAGGAACAGTCCTGTTGGCACCTTGATTTTAGCCGAGTGAGACCTGTGAAACTGTCACCTACAAAACTGTGAAATAATAAATTTATATTGTTTTAAGCCACTAAGTTTGTTTTAGCGGCAATGTTAAACTAATACTGTCACAAAGTGATAGAGACAAAGGTCAGGTATCAACTCCCTATTTAGGGTGCTCTTCACTAAAAGAAACACTTAAAAATTTGCGTATCTAAAGGGAATGGAAAAATGTAAGACACTAGAAGTTTTAGAAACTGATAGCCTTAGGTGGAAATAAAATGTAGCTTTAATAAGCAATATCTACTGTACATCAGGCTTCGAGAATATAGCTACCCTGTGTGGATCTTCCTCTTGATTGTACCTGTTTAACTCAAGGGGCAGCCGTTCATGAAGACCAGGGCTGTCCAAAAGAACTTTCCACAATGATGGAAATGTCGTCTGTGCTATCTAATACAGTAGCCACTAGCTACACGTGGCTGTTTACCATTTGGAATATGATTAGTGTGACTGAATTTTTAATATTTTTTTCTTTTATTTTTTTTTATTTTTTGAGACAGAGTCTTGCCCTGTTGGCGGCGCTAGAGTGCAATGGCATTGTCATAGCTCACTACAACCTTCAATTCCTAGACTCAAGTGATCCTCCTGCCTCAGCGTTCTGAGTAGCTGGGACTACAAGCACATACCACCATGCCTACCTGATTTTTTAATTTTTTGTAGAGATAAGGTCTTGCTATATTGCTCAGGCTGGTCTCGAACTCCTGGCCTCAAGGGATATGCCTACCTTGGCTTCTCAAAGTGCTAGGGTTACAGGCATGAGCCACCATGCCCAGCCTCAAGCTATGTTTGTATAAAAAGTTATGAGGATGCAGAGTTAGCTCATAGACCCCAAGAATAGGAATGCACCTGAGCCCAGGAGTAATTGAGGCCTGGGAGTCATATGTTACCAAGACTTCTGCTCTTGGCTGATACCTGTGCATCTGCTTTATTTCCTTTGCACATGGAACTTCTCTCCCCCAATGCACATTATAAAAAGAAGACCACAGCAAATAATTTCTAGGTTACCTCTCAATTCAAGAGAGTAGCTGGACTGAGCAAGAATCATTGAGTCTAAATTCCCTAGAAAAATTTAGAATTAATTGTGGCAAAGGATGATTCCTTCAGTAGTCATGTAAAAGGAGAGTTTCCGTGTAAAAGAGGATGCAGACAAAAATCACATGTCATAAAGTGTAACTATAATGTTTGTACCCTCACAATACCCTGGAATAATAATAATAAAAAAAATCACATGTCAGATACAGTCAATTTTTTTATTAGGTCAAAATCAGGTAGACCTTTCTTAAGATTTAGTATCTATGAGGTAGTCATTTAAATTGTTTTCTTAAGTTGCCATGGAAAAAACAGGCTATATGAACTAAATTTCTAGTGTAAGAAGTTGTTAAAAGTTGAGGCCCAGTGTGGTGGCATACACCTGTAATCCCGGCACTTTGGGAGGCGGAGGTGAGAGGGTTACTTGAGACCAGCAGTTCAGGACCAGCCTGGAGAATATAGCAAGACCTGCCATCTCTATGAGAAGAAAAAAAAAAAAATTAGCCAGGCGTGGTAGCATATGCCTGTAGTCCCAGCTACTTGGGAGGCTGAGGCAGGAGGATCACTTGAGGCCAGGAGTTTGAGGTTGCAGTGAGCTATGATCATGCCACTGCACTCCAGCGTGTGCACCAGACCAAGCCCCTGTCTCTAAAGAATAAAAAATAAAGAAGTTGTTAAAGGTTGAATTGTGTCCCCCCAAAAGATATGTTGAAGTCCTAGCCCCCCACCCAGTACCTCAAAAAGTGACTATTTGAAAATAGGTTTATTGCAGATGTAATTAGTGTTCATAGTGGAGTAGGGTGGGCCCTTAATCCAATATGACTGGTATATTTAAGAGAGGAGACATGACAAATAGGGATAAGATGGCGATGTAGGAAGGACGAGATTGGAGGAGGCAGAGATTGGAGTGATGGATCTATAAACCAAGGATTGCTGGCAAACAGCGGAAGCTAAAAAAGGCAAAGAAAGATTCTCTGTAGGTTTTAGAGGGGAAACTGCCCTGTCAACATCTTAATTTCAGGCTTCTAGCCTCCAGAATTGTTAGAGAATAAATTTCTGTTGTTTTAAGCCATCTCAGTTTGTAGTAATTCGCTATAGCCTTAGGGAAATGTATAAAAGTGTTAGGGAATCTCATGTTTATTTTGCTGCAGAAGAGAAAGTGATGAATAGATGGGGTGAGTACTGAGTCACCTTGAAGAATAGTTTAAGAATTTACCATGTTGATTATCTTTTCTCCTTCATTTTATCTAACTAGTTTCTACCATCAAAAGGATGCCTATCAGGACTTTCTTAATTTCTTGCCAATTTGTCTTCCTACATACTCTTCTAAATTGTTTCAATTTATATCAGTATTGATCTGTCAAAACGTATAGTTAAAGCGTGAGCATTGAGTGTTAAGAAAAACTTAGCTGTTTCTAGTTTTCTGTGGAGTCTAGGAAATCAGTCAGTCTTTGGAAACTGCTTTTAGTTATATAGCACTTAAATCTTGAAAGTATAATTAATATTGCCAGCAGAAGACTCTTACAGTATGTTTTCAAGACTAATATCATCTTTGTCAACAATCACAGTTAGGTGGAACTCAGGTAAGCCGAGTTACCTCTTACCCTGGATTGTTTTTCCAACCAGACCAAGAAAAATGCCAAGGATGTGCTCAAGGCAACCTTGTAAACAATGTGACTAACAGCTGGGAAGCTATTGCCTGAGCCTTACAGAGTCTTTCACAGCAAAGATCTAATATTAAAATTCTCTTGGGTTTGGGAGAAACAGCTTGCTACAGAGTGAATTTGACAACCCGAGGGCATTTTCTCTTTTGGGAAGTGTTTCATCAAGATGTGAAAAGAGTTTGTCTTCAAAATGGAAAGCCACATATCCTACAGGAGCAGTAGAGTAGGTAGAAATTGTCTTCAACCTGAGAGGCATGAGCTTTTAACTAAGAAAATAATCGGGAGAAGTGGCACTATTTATCTCAAGGTTCTTTTATCTCCCAGCTGGGATGACCACATCCAACCTAGAGAGCATGATATGCTCCCCACTGGACCTTACCATCTAATAAGAGATGGTAGAATACTATGACTCCTGTCCCGTGCCACACTGAAAGGCAGCAGAGTAGCAGGTGAGCCTTGAACTTAGGCTGGAAGTCTGAATCTAGCACTGCCTCCTCCAACTAGCTGAGCACATTTTTATGGAATATGCTTTAGGGCTCACATCAACCCTATGAATAAAGAAATTATCCACATTTTACTTAGACCAGCAAATCAGACCGGGTATATGATTCCCAAACTCATGCTTTTAACCACAGTATTATACTACCTCAGTTTTCTCATATGTAATATAGGGATAATCAACATTCCCCCACTGCCTTAGGATTGTTAAATAGATATGATAATGCTTTGGGGAAAGTTTTTAAAGCCTTATATACATATATATTATTTTTGCATTGTTTAAACCAATTTGACTTTGGTCAAAGCCCTTAGACTGCATTTATTATGGATACCTGATCAGAGGATTCTTTGTGATCATTGACCCCATTGATGGTGGGCTTGGCAGCTACCCCTGAGAAAAGATGTGCTTCCATGTCTCTTTAACCTGAAACTATAACCTCTGTGAGTGACAGCAGAAATCTTGTTCATTGAAGAAAGCTCTGGAACAGTGATTATCACATAATATATACTTGATAAATATTTGTAAGATAAATTATAATGAATCCTCAGCATCTATTACAGTCCCTAGCATATTATAAACATTTTGACAGCACCTAATACACAGTTTGACTTATGGAGGTTGGGTGGCTACTGTGGAACCTGGGGGTGATCCAGAAGACCTGAGACTACACCAGACTCTGATCCTACATTTGAATTCTAAAGGGAAGCTTAGAACAGTATCCTGGGAGTCATAATTTACAAATGTTTACTCAGAACATTTTTAGGGGAGCCTTAGGTTTTAATGCTTACAACATATTAAATAAGAATATAATACATCCTTTACTGCCTTTGACTATTTTCTGTCTCTGGAAAGTAAAAATTCAGGAAAGAATGAGCCATAGTGGTAAGCGAACATGGTTTGAT
Organism: Propithecus coquereli; assembly: GCF_000956105.1. Lineage (NCBI taxonomy): Eukaryota > Metazoa > Chordata > Mammalia > Primates > Indriidae > Propithecus > Propithecus coquereli. Next base: position 3,431,217 of record NW_012135192.1, on the reverse strand, counting down.
TTGTCAATCTGTACCAGCAGCTGGCAGTTCATTAAACATTCTACACCATCAGTGAGGTAGCTAATCACAAATTGCCAGAGGATGTTCTTGATGATGGTCTAATGTAGCAAGCATGCTAATAATCTGTGTTTTGCTCTTTTCAAGACTACCAACTTCTTGTATGGTCTGGGTATCTAGTCCCTTCTTGTGTTGCTTGGAAGTCTAAACTTGACCCCTTATTAACTACAGAATCCCTACTTGCATTACCCACTTGCCCTTGTTAAGTATTTAATCACTAAGGGTAGCTAACTATGCCTTCTGAGTATCCAAAAAACCAGTCTGATCATTGACTTGTACTCTTTGTGTGAGAATATGTTAAATATTATTGGAATTGGGTTCAGGACTATAACTTCTGAGAAATGTTTATTCACAAAGCAAATGAACAGATACTGTGCCTGTTACGTGCCAGGAGAACTTGGAGCTAGAAATACTATGATCATGTCTTTTTTTAAAAAAAAATTCATGACCATAGGTAAATAAATCCTTGGACATTCTCCCCACTACCTGGTGGTGTCATTTGCTAAAGGGAATAATTGCCACCTCCCTCAGAGGGCTGGAGTGAGAATTAGAAGGGATAGATATGAAAGTGCTTTACAAACTGTCAAGTGCCAAACATACATAAGGGATTATTATAGTAGGAAACCAATCCTTACAAAGATTTGTCATTTAGGAAATGTTATAAATTATTGGTTTCCATATTCAAAACATGACAAATTCCTGTAACCATGACAAAGTAAGTAATTGAAATCTAGGGGAAGAAACTAAAAATTTAGCATTTTTAGTTAATGTAGAAATACTGATTTACATCCCATAGAGGAATATACAGCGTTTTTGGAGTTTATATTTCAAATCGTTGTGACAGTGAATTGCCTAGAAATTCGACCATTGCCTGGGAGTTTTCTTAGGATTCTAAACATCACCCAGTGCACTAACGTAAGGCCGAGGCCACCCCTCCCCTCGGTGCATCTGCAAGAAACTCCACTGTACCCTTTCCTCTCCTGGGAAAGCTAACGGACTGCGTGAGAAAAAGTATTTTCAGATTGCATCCAGCATGAGAAACTATGTCCTTTTCTTAATCCCGATGAGATTCCCATAACATTCCCAGCCTGCCTGCTCTGAGGAGTTACACTCAGTGGAATACAGTAAGTTAGGCAGGTGACGGCAACTTCCAGACTCCGGATCCCTTTCCTGAGATGCCGCGATCAGATTTCTAGACCCGGAGGAAAACGGTGGAGCTAGAGATGGGTTTGCGGAGGATGGTGCGGGCTACGAACTCCTACCCACCTCCCTGGGGCCGCCGGGGCGGGGCGGGGCGGGGCGCTGCCTGGCCACAGCCCGTGCGCGTCTGGGCAGCGCGCATCCAGCCACCGAGGCTGCAGCGCTGCGGACGGCGGGCGCGATGTATCTCCGCAGGGCAGTCTCCAAGACCCTGGCGCTGCCTCTGAGGGCGCCCCCCAGCCCCGCGCCGCTCGGGAAGGACGGTGAGTGCGTGAGTAAGGAGCGTCTCTCCGGCGGTCAAGGCCGCAGGAGGCCCGGCGCCCCTGCACCCGCCGGCATACTTGGCTACACCCGACCCGAACTGCTAGCAAAAGTCTGGATCGGAGGTGGGGGAGGAATGGGAGAGAGTCTCGAGGAAGACGTCCCGGAGTTCTCGGAGACTTTGAACGTAGGGGACCTTGCCAGTGTTCCAGACTAGACTTTCTGGGTTCGAATCCTGATGTCGGCAAGTGTTTTTGACCTGTATCCTCATCTGTAAAATGGGGGCAATAATGGGTGTGAGTTTAAATGAGTTACTATGTAGTTAAAAGCACTTCGGTAAGTGACTGGCTAACACATACTCGTAGCTTACCACTTTTATTATTAAGGACCAATTCGCTCTATAGCCTCAAGAGGAAGCAGAGGATGGGCGGGAAGGCGGACCCGACAGGGAGCCAGGCGGGGCGCGTGCCGGGAGGGCGTGCGGCGCAGTACACGGTCGGTAAATGCCGGGGAGTAAATCAGCTGAAGACTCGGCCGGGTGTCGGCACCCCGCGAGCGCCGGGCCTGAGTATCTGCCTTCGCCAGAGAGAAGCGGCGTTCGGGGCCCTTCCTTTGAGTTAGCAGAGTCCTGCGGCTCCTGAGCTGCGTGGCTCTGCCGTCCAGGAATCCCTCACCTTCGCATTTGGGGATGGGTGGGAAAAGAGAGCGCACTCAGAAATTTTCCAAAGGGGAAGTTGCCGCGTGAGTTGGAAGCTTATTAAACAAAAATTGGCATATAGGAAAGCGCCTAGTATAGTGCCTGGAACACAGTAGGTGCTTAATAGGTGTGCGCCAGAAAGACTGTTTTTCCCTCCCAGCGGCCGGCGGCGCCGGGACCAGGTGCGCGCTGCGGTGCAGCTCTGCGCCCGCCGCTCCTTCCTCGTCCTCTTCCGCCACCCCTCTCTGTGCCATCCCTGCATGGGGACTGCTCTCAGACAACCTCGTGAAAAGTTCTTAATTCTCTGTTCGCTTCGCCTCGCTTCCTGAGGGTTCCGAGGTAGCTTTAGTCCAGAGGGGGGGTTCGGGCCGGAGACGAAGACTCCCGCGGAAAACTCCGTGGGCCGAATTTTTTCGCTTTGATTGGGCCTGTGTTGGTGGTGGTGCTGGGAGAGACGGAGGGAGGCCTTCCAACTAGCTTTATTTTTCTTTTAAAATGCTGATGGGAGGAAGTTGCCCCACAAGTATCAGAAATAAGATGTCTTCGCTTTCCTCAATCTATGCCAAATGGAGCAATATACGTTTTCACTGATGAAGGAGGGAGAAGCCGTTTGTTTTAAACTTCTGAAGATAACGGGGCTGTTCTGGTGGGGGAACGTGGGAAGAAAGGTGAGACCCCTGACCGTGGCCTCCATCGACATCACATATGAACACACAGTTTTGCAGCTGCACAAGTTTTCCTCCCCAACTTGGGGCAACATAAAAGTAGTTTAAAAATTGTAAATAACCTAGTTAGGAATACTGGTTGTAAAAGTACTGGTCTTTCTCTAATTCTCATCTAATTACTATTTTTGTAGCAGTGATTTGTGTATTTTAAGAACTATTATTGACTGGAAATAAATTTGTCTTCAGTCGTGGAGATTAATTAAACTTGTATTGGTACGTTCTGCTTTGGTAAAAAATTGTTTCAGTCTCACTGAGGGATAAATTTTTAACTGTCTCATTAAATTTTGCTTTTAAAATTGTGTAACTTTTTGATGAATAAATGACTTAGGTTTATGATAGATCATTGGGAAAAAGCCAGACAGGTAAAATAGAAAATAAAATTCACCTGTAATCCTACCACTCATTTTAAATTTAAAATATTTAAATTTTAGCATATTTAGTTTTCCAGACTTTTTTTTTATCCTCATACATTTTTTTTTTCTTCTGCACATTGATTCCAGAAATCTGGGACAGTCCCATACAGAGTATTTTGCTGTGATGTTTCACTTAATATATTGTAAATACTTTCTCATGTAAGTTAATATTTTTCTTCAAAAATTATAATGTCTATGTGTTTCACATTGTATGAAACAATGTGAAACATTGTGTATATCTATTAATCAATCCTTATTGAATAGTTCCCATTTCATTGCTATTTTAAGTAACTTGGCTGTAATTGTATTTGTATTTAAGTCTACTTAAATCTCTGATAATTTTGTTTAAAAATGTTTTTGATATTTCTGTCTGAGAAATGCAAAAGCTATATATTCCCTGTTTGATCACAGATTTATTTTCAAGCCAAAAATATCCCACCGCAAGTCAAGGTCATAACCTCTTATCACAGTCTCTTGGGTACATTTGAAAGGAAAAATGTTTTTTCGAAGGAATGACCACTTATATCCAAACTAAGAACATTGTGATTTTGCTACTATGGAAGTTTGTAACCAGTGCAAATGTCTTAAGATGTGCCCTGTGCAAGTCATGATCTCCCAGTAGTCCCTGCACCCATACTTTTTATGTTAGGCCACATCAAATGACAGGTTGAGCATCTCTAATCTGAAAATCTGGAATCTAAAATGCTCCAAAATCTGCAACTTTTTGAGCACCAACACGATGCCACAGTGGAAAATTCCACACAGAGATACTGAACACAAACTTTGTTTCATGCACAAAATTATTAAAAATATTGTACAAAATTACTTTTAGGCTATGTGTATAATGTGTATATGAAACAAATGAATTTCATGGTTATATTTGGGTCCTATCCCCAAGATAGCTCATTATCTATATGCAAATATTCCAAAATCCAAAAAAACCTGAAATCCAAAACACTCCTGGTCCCAAGCATTTTGGATAAGCGATATTGAACCTATAGTTCGCACTTTCCAGGTCACCCAACTGTCATGCTTTTGCACGTATTGTCCCTTCTCCCTCCAATGCCATTTCCCTTCCCTTGTTTATCTGACAAACTCCTACTTTCCCTCAAAACTCAGATCATGTCTCTTCAATTGTTACAGCTACCGTGAGCCAACTAGCTGAGTTTTTTCTCTGCATTTTCATCTGTTTAACATTACAACATTGGTCATACTGTATGGCATACTGTATCACAATTATTTGTCTGTATGTCCATTCCTTCCTTCTAGACTGTGAGCTGCTTGAGGCTAGGGACCTTGTCTGTCTTGTTTACAGTTGTTCCTTTAATGCTTTTAACAATTCCAAACACATAGTAGGTGCTCAACTGTATTTGTTGAATGAATACATAAATGTCTACTTTTTTGTCTTTAAAATAAATTTGAGCTATATGAAGTTTAAACTCCTTGCAGCTTTGAGTCTATTGTAAAAATTCCAATTCCAGGGCATTATGGGATGTACAAATTCTGGCACTACAGAATAAATATATTTAAATATGATAATATAGTACT
>NW_012135192.1:3424150-3426266 GCF_000956105.1 Propithecus coquereli | reverse complement strand
ATATGCCTGTAGTCCCAGCTACTTGGGAGGCTGAGGCAGGAGGATCACTTGAGGCCAGGAGTTTGAGGTTGCAGTGAGCTATGATCATGCCACTGCACTCCAGCGTGTGCACCAGACCAAGCCCCTGTCTCTAAAGAATAAAAAATAAAGAAGTTGTTAAAGGTTGAATTGTGTCCCCCCCAAAGATATGTTGAAGTCCTAGCCCCCCACCCAGTACCTCAAAAAGTGACTATTTGAAAATAGGTTTATTGCAGATGTAATTAGTGTTCATAGTGGAGTAGGGTGGGCCCTTAATCCAATATGACTGGTATATTTAAGAGAGGAGACATGACAAATAGGGATAAGATGGCGATGTAGGAAGGACGAGATTGGAGGAGGCAGAGATTGGAGTGATGGATCTATAAGCCAAGGATTGCTGGCAAACAGCGGAAGCTAAAAAAGGCAAAGAAAGATTCTCTGTAGGTTTTAGAGGGGAAACTGCCCTGTCAACATCTTAATTTCAGGCTTCTAGCCTCCAGAATTGTTAGAGAATTAATTTCTGTTGTTTTAAGCCATCTCAGTTTGTAGTAATTCGCTATAGCCTTAGGGAAATGTATAAAAGTGTTAGGGAATCTCATGTTTATTTTGCTGCAGAAGAGAAAGTGATGAATAGATGGGGTGAGTACTGAGTCACCTTGAAGAATAGTTTAAGAATTTACCGTGTTGATTATCTTTTCTCCTTCATTTTATCTAACTAGTTTCTACCATCAAAAGGATGCCTATCAGGACTTTCTTAATTTCTTGCCAATTTGTCTTCCTACATACTCTTCTAAATTGTTTCAATTTATATCAGTATTGATCTGTCAAAACGTATAGTTAAAGCGTGAGCATTGAATGTTAAGAAAAACTTAGCTGTTTCTAGTTTTCTGTGGAGTCTAGGAAATCAGTCAGTCTTTGGAAACTGCTTTTAGTTATATAGCACTTAAATCTTGAAAGTATAATTAATATTGCCAGCAGAAGACTCTTACAGTATGTTTTCAAGACTAATATCATCTTTGTCAACAATCACAGTTAGGTGGAACTCAGGTAAGCCGAGTTACCTCTTACCCTGGATTGTTTTTCCAACCAGACCAAGAAAAATGCCAAGGATGTGCTCAAGGCAACCTTGTAAACAATGTGACTAACAGCTGGGAAGCTATTGCCTGAGCCTTACAGAGTCTTTCACAGCAAAGATCTAATATTAAAATTCTCTTGGGTTTGGGAGAAACAGCTTGCTACAGAGTGAATTTGACAACCCGAGGGCATTTTCTCTTTTGGGAAGTGTTTCATCAAGATGTGAAAAGAGTTTGTCTTCAAAATGGAAAGCCACATATCCTACAGGAGCAGTAGAGTAGGTAGAAATTGTCTTCAACCTGAGAGGCATGAGCTTTTAACTAAGAAAATAATCGGGAGAAGTGGCACTATTTATCTCAAGGTTCTTTTATCTCCCAGCTGGGATGACCACATCCAACCTAGAGAGCATGATATGCTCCCCACTGGACCTTACCATCTAATAAGAGATGGTAGAATACTATGACTCCTGTCCCGTGCCACACTGAAAGGCAGCAGAGTAGCAGGTGAGCCTTGAACTTAGGCTGGAAGTCTGAATCTAGCACTGCCTCCTCCAACTAGCTGAGCACATTTTTATGGAATATGCTTTAGGGCTCACATCAACCCTATGAATAAAGAAATTATCCACATTTTACTTAGACCAGCAAATCAGACCGGGTATATGATTCCCAAACTCATGCTTTTAACCACAGTATTATACTACCTCAGTTTTCTCATATGTAATATAGGGATAATCAACATTCCCCCACTGCCTTAGGATTGTTAAATAGATATGATAATGCTTTGGGGAAAGTTTTTAAAGCCTTATATACATATATATTATTTTTGCATTGTTTAAACCAATTTGACTTTGGTCAAAGCCCTTAGACTGCATTTATTATGGATACCTGATCAGAGGATTCTTTGTGATCATTGACCCCATTGATGGTGGGCTTGGCAGCTACCCCTGAGAAAAGATGTGCTTCCATGTCTCTTTAACCTGAAACTATAACCTCTGTGAGTGACAGCAGAAATCTTGTTCATTGAA
>NW_012135192.1:3410978-3411695 GCF_000956105.1 Propithecus coquereli | reverse complement strand
AATATATTTAATTCAGTTTTTTGAGAAATAATTATTTCCATTGAATCCTGTAGTGAAGTACATATGGTAAATGGATTTCTTTTGGTAATATGCATTTCATTTGTCTGTTAATGTTGCTTAGTCCTTCTGTCATTTCTCCTTACCCACACCTGCACCCCTTCCAAGAGAGCATGATGCTGAGCATTAAGATGACAGGTTTCATAAGTACTTATCAAATTAGATTGGGAAAATGTCAAGTGGAATTATTACCCTGCCTTGTAATACTGTGTTCCCTTAAGCTAAAATCACTTGATGTTAATAGATTCTAGGTCCACTGAGGGGAAATTTTTTAAAAGATGTAATTATTTAAAATAGTTTTGCTTAAGTGGTGAATCTAACTGTGTTTAAACTTGTTTTCCTAGCATCTCTTCGCCGGATGTCCTCTAATAAATTCCCTGGATCATCTGGATCAAATATGATTTATTATCTGCTTGTAGGTGTCACAGTCAGTGCTGGTGGATATTATGTAAGTGATTAAATAACCATAATTTTCAGGAATTCATGTATTTTACAACCTGTGGTTAAACTTAAAGCAATGTCAAGATCAGGACATGGGATTAAATAAGTATACAACATAGCAATAGGTTTAAATGTCATCAAGGATACGCATCTGAAAAATACATTGCAATCATTAGAAACGTAAGGTTTTCATAAGAACATATTAACTAAATTATTATG
>NW_012135192.1:3388542-3408448 GCF_000956105.1 Propithecus coquereli | reverse complement strand
CCTTTCTCAAATTATCAACTCTAAGACTACCAACATTTTTTTAAAAGCTGGAGTAATATAAACAACATTATCTGAATAATGAGATTTTCATTTTTTAATATCGTTATCTAATATGAATACAGGCCAAAGACTACTTGAATATGAAATGAGAGGAAGCCTGCATATTTTGTCTATGATTAAGATAGCTTTCTTCCCAATACTGTTTCTTAAGTAACCTACAGTCAGGTCGTATTATTGCTTTTAATGACCTAATCTTAGCTTATCTAAGGAATCTTCATGAGAATCTAGCAATATGTCATTTTGGAAGATTTTCTTAAACTTTTTATTGTGAGATAATTGAGATTCAATGCAGTTATTGGAAATAATACAGAGAGATCTCATATACCCTTGACCTTGTTTCCCCAGTGATCATTTCTTTCGTAACTATAGTATAATATCACAACCAGGAAACTGACACTGACACAACCCACTGATCTTATTCACATTTCACCAGTTTTATATGCACTCATTTGTGTGTGTGTATTTGATTCTATGCAGTTTTATCATCCGTGTATTTACCACCACTATCAAAATACAGGACAGTTCCATCACCACAAAGATCCCTTGAGTTGTCCTTTTATAATTGTACCCACTTCCCTTCTGCTCCTGCTCTCCCTTCCCTTCCCTTCCTAACCCCTGGCAACCACTAATCTGTTTCTCTACTTTTGTCATTTCAAGAATGTTACATAAATGGAATCATAAGGTACATAATCTTCTAAGATTGGCTTTTTTTCACTCAGCACAGTCACCTGGAGATTCATCAAAATCATTCCATGTATCTACAGTTCATTCCTTTTTATTGCTGAGTAGTGTTTGACGTTATGGATGGACCACGGTTAGTTTAACCATTCATTCATCCATTGTAGGCCGTCTGAACTCATTCCAGTTTTTGGCTGTTACAAATAAAGCTGTCATGAAGATTTGTGCACAGGTTTTGTGTGAACCTAGATTTCCATTTCTCTAGGATAAAAGCTGGAGGATTTTGTAAATGCCTGCCAGGATATTTTGGTCCTAGCATAATTTACTTTTTTCATCTTGCCTTCTTTCTATTTGCTCTGCATGTTTTTAGTGATTTTTGACTACTGTTAGAGCATCTGTTTCTTTCCTTTTTTAAGCATCCTATTTAATGACAAAGGTTTCCAAAGGGGAAGTAAAAGAGCAAAGGGTATGCATTGGTTTCCCTTCTTTGCTACATTGGGATTATGGTTTAAACTTCTAATGATTATTACATGGAGAATTGTATATACCTTTGAAGTTGGCATGACGAATCTTAAAGCTCAAGAAGTAAACCTAAGCACATCTTTCCTTTCAGACTTACAAGATGGTAACAACAGAGCAAGCCAAACACGCGGAACATATAACAAATTTGAAAGAAAAAACAAAAGCAGAGTTACATCCACTTCAAGGTAAAGTGAATTTCTTAATTTTTTATTTTCATTTATTTTTTGAGGCACTAATTCCCATCATCTTAGCCTAGCAACCAACAGTATTTGCTTTTGGCTTCTTTACTAACTTAATCCAGGATGGCTCTGGGTAGGAGTTCATTTAGAAAGAAAAGCCCAACCAAAATCTAAAGAATATTGTTATACCTTTTGGATGAATGCATTTGATAAATGAACACGTTTTACATTTACACTGCTGACCAGTGGCTTTGACTTCTTTGTGTGGTAATATTCTTTTTCCCCTGCTAAGGCATCCACTCATGCAGGCATAATTTACTATCTGTCCCTCCCAGCAGCTTGACCTTTTGTTTCTCTCATTACGTTTTAAAATCATAAAACTAATTTTTCTTTCAGTTTTGGCTAAGACCACCTGTGTGTCTTTGCCCAAAGTACACTTGACATTAGTAGAATCAGTTGTGTATACTGAGTCCCTCAATTGATGAAATAATGGCCATGGGAACAGAAACTTTATATTTTCACCCTAATGTATATTTCTTGCCTTAAACTGCTTGCTTTAAACCATACTTTTTTTCCATCTCAACTATAATGCCATTGTTATCAATTGCTAAGATCACTATTTAAGGACAGAGATATTAGCAGCTCATGAACCAGTTTTAACCTGTTAATCATGACAATAATAAGAAACAGAATATCATCAATAAATATTACTGAATATAATCAGAAGAAGGTTGTTTGTGATAATAAAGCATTTTCATTGCACTTTATTGGTTTTAAGTCCCTTTTCATACACATTATTTTAATTAATCTTCACAGTAGCCCTGTGAGGTAGATATTATCGATATCCCTACTTTACAGATGACAAAACTGAGGTTGACAGAGGATTAGCGATTCCTGAGAGTCAGTGGCTAGCAACATGGATGCTCTTCCATGCTCTTTCACATAAAAGGTCGAATAAGTTGGCTACTTATTTTCATATTCTTTGTATTTGAATAAGTAATATATCATGTGGTTTTTTTAAGTTCAAAAGAGTTTACAGAAAAGCAGATACCCCATCTCCCAAGAGGCAACCAGTAAAACCAGTTTCTTTTCATCCTCCTGGACAGAGTCTTTGCAAATACAACTATCTAGGTATATAACCTACCCCCTTTTTGTCCTAACATAGATAGTACTAAACTGTACACATTGTTCTTTCCCTGCTTTTTCACCTGAGAGTCTACCTTGAGGACCATTACATATCAGTGCATGTAGATCTGTCTTACTTTTCAGAATGACTGCACGGTATTCAACTGTATTCCCATGCTCTTAAATTAATACTTTGCTTAATGGACTGAATCTTAAAGGTGAAAAAGAGAACGTTGTGGAAGCTGAGGAAGCAAGTTCAGAAGCTCCTGAAGTATCCGTAGTGGAAGCTGAGGTGGTAGGTGCCGAAGAGATTTCAGGTGCTACAGTTGCGGTCCTAACAGAGGCTTCAGCCTGTCCAGGTGGTTTGGAGGTTGCTCCAGCGACAACAGCAGTTGGGGCTGAAACTGCACCAGAGGTTTCAGACACCGCAATGGGTGAAACCACAGAAGTCAACCCTGAAACGACCCCAGAGATTACACATGCACCTCTGGATGAAGCTGTTGCCATCGATAATGATAAAGGTACAACAGAGAACAAAAGCTCTAATGAATATGCTGAGCTAGAAGAAGAAAATTTTCCGGCTGAGTCAGAACCCTCTGCTAGGGATGGTTTGCAGGAAGAAGCCAGTGTTAGTTCTGAGGCCGCCTCAGCTCAAGGCTAATCTCATGCTGGTAGACATTTCAGCAAAAAATGCCGTAGAGTGTCTGATAGGTGTGTTTGTATTTTTAGTAAGCTTAGTTTTAAAAAAGACTTCTTTTCTAGAAAGCTTTAATGTACCTTGAAGATTTTTGGTATCTACTGATAGATTTTAGGATTGAGAGATTTGAAATTTTTTATGTCTTAATGGTTTTCTACTCTCTGAGCTCAGAATATGACGTTGCAGTAAAGAGCTTAAATAGTTTCATCTTTGAATTTAAATTTTATAAGCTAGGAATTGAGCTATATATACAACCTGTATTTACTTTAATTTTGCTATATCTTTACCTTACTTTACTGTATGTAGATCTGGAATATTGAGTTTGTTTTGAACTCACTTAAATAAAATTAGAAAATCTTTAGTGCTTCTACTTTTATTCACTAATATTTACTATATTCACTAATATTCACTAATATTTATATTATATATGAACATATAACATCACATGAAGAAATTAAGCTTTTGTAATATTACTGAAGAGAGAACATATAATCTATGGAGAACTCTGTGTATACCAATGTATTTGCCCTTTCCCCATCTATATTACATAGGGGCTATGCAGATTTGCCCGTTTAGTTCAGTTCAGTTCAGTTTGAACAATATTTATTGAGGATTTACACTTCATGCCAGGAATCATTCATTCATTCATTTATGTGTTCAACAACTATTAGCTGAGCGCCTACAACCTATTAGGTACTGTTTTAAGTGCTCCCCAGCTTATATTTTAGAGTGAGACCATATAATAAGACAAATAAGAAAACTATATAGTATATTAGATGCTGATAAGTGCTAGGATAAAAGTAATGAAAATAAAGGGATTTTAAGTGTTGGTTGGAGGTGGAAGTTTTAATTTTAGATAGAGTGGCCAGAGAAAGCCTTACTTGGAAGGTGTATTTTGAGTAAAGACCTGAAAGATACAAAAGGGACCTTCTCATGAGGACATGGTGAGGTGGGGGAATCTTTCCAGGTGACAAAACAGACAAGTGCAGCGGACCTGAAGCAGGAACGTGCTAGAGAATTTGAGGAATTGTGAGGGGGCAAGTGTGGCTGAAGTGGAGTGAAAAAGGGGGAGAGTCAGTGGAGGTGATTGTAGAGAGAAAGGGAGTGTTTAGGCAGGGATGGGCTAGATCATGCAGGGTCATGTAAGAGTTTGGCTATTACTTGGAGTAAGTTGGGTCATTGTAGTGAACACTGCTGATGCTCCACCTAGATCCCCTTAATCGGGCTCCTTAACTGGGTACATTTACCCCCCAGCTGCTATGAGTGCTACACACATACCCCAAACCCCATCCTCACCCCACGCAGCTCACAACCAGTGGCTGACTGGCATAGTGGTACAAAAGGTGGAGCCAACTCTGCAGTACAGTTCATGCCCCAGAGCTCCCCAAGGGTCAGGTTGAGGCTGGTCTCCAGCTGAGATTACATCCTTAGCTTTTTCCCCTGCCCTTTCCTGCTTTCCTTTCTCTGTTCTCCTGAGAGCACTCCCCTTAAGATAATTGATACTGGATGTGGCCCCAGGAAGCAGGTGCTAAGAAAAGAATTCTGGAGTTGTATCACTCTTCAGCTAGGTGGCAACGAGTACCCTATCACTGGTGGTAGGTGGAGGATTGCCAGTCCCTGGCATTTGTAGCAAGGTGATACTAAGATTTTCACTCATGGTAAAACAGGGTGGGGGATATAGGTGGAAGGTGATATACTGGCTAGCTTAATGCCTCTGGAATTTGAGAGGTACAAAGAAACAGTGACTATAAGGACTTAATCATGACTCTGACATACAGGATGGTACCTTGTATTGGTTTTGAATTTGTCTCAAAATCAACTCTGCATTAGACTCATAAGTCTAAGGCCTATGGTCCTATTAAAGGGATGTTGTTTTACTAAACACTGTAAAATGGAGCAAAAACACTACCCAGTACCACTCTTACAGACCTTATACACACACAGATACATTTTTTTCCATTTTGCTTAGGATGGTTTCTACTACAAATAACAGAAAACAACTCAAGGAGTTAAACAACAGAGATAATATAACTAGATATCCAGGGTTGGCGTATTCCATGGCCCAGTCATCAAGAACCAGGTTGTTCCCGTTATCCTGCTCTACTATCAAGAATGTTGTGGCTTTATCCTTGGCAGGCTCTCCTCATAATCACAGGATGAAGCACCACAATGCTAGGTATTCTAGTCAGCCATGATAATGTCCCTCATTATTATGGGGGGCACTGATGAAGGATGTTCATCCTGATGAAGGATGTTTTTGAAACAAGAGTTCCCTCATCTTAAAAAAATAAATATATTTTTTCTTTTTAACTTTTATTGTAGAAAATTTTAAACAAAAGTAGAGAGCATAGTATAATGAATCTTCATGTGCTATACCCAGATTTACTGATTTTCAACTCATGGCAAATCTTATATTCCTCGTTCTGTTGCCCGGGCTAGAGTACCGTGGCGTCAGCCTTGCTCACAGCAACCTCAAACTGACACTTGGGCTCAAGTGATCCTCCTGCCTCAGCTTCCTGGGTAGCTGGGACTACAGGTACATGCCACCACACCTGGCTAATTTTTTCTATTTTTAGTAGAGATGGGGTCTCGCTGTTGCTCAGGCTGGTCTCGAACTCCTGAGCTCAAGTGATCCTCCCGCCTCAGCCTCCCAGAGTGCTAGGATTACAGGCGTGAGCCACCACGCCCGGCTGAGGCAGGAATTCTTTATAGGTCATGTTCATACATCTGTCAGGAAGTGCACGATGTCTGATGTCTTTCTCTTCATGATATTAGAAGCCATTGATCCATTATTTCATTAGGGGTTGTAAAATGGCAATATTGTAATTTTATCATTGTTTATTTATTAGCTGGACTACTTCTATAAAGGGGAACTTTTTTCACCAACTCTTTGGTTACCCTGGGGTATAGTTCATATAGGAAAGACAGAATACTTAGATCTTTCCTTTTATTTCCAGTTTTCAAAACAATGAGATGGCTCTCTAGTATCCTCCATCGGCAACTAATAAATTGTTTTTTAGTATCTTTGTGAACTCCGTGATTTAAACATAATTTATGTGCTTTGGTTAATTGCAGTTATTATCCTTATTAATGCTCAAATCTCCCATCTTTGACAAATGGGAGATTCTTCAAGGTGGCTTCTGAGTCCTTTTCACAACCCTAGTAGTCTTGGAAAGCTTCCTTGCTTTCTGGTGTAATAAGATGTAAATTTCCTACCCCAGACCTGGAATCAGCTATTTCTTTAAGAAGCCCTGCTTTTAAAAATGTAATTGTAGTATTTAAGGATTACAATCTGGGTGTTTAGGAAGTATCCATTGCTACTGGGTTGGTCATTGTTATCTAGGCCTTTTAGTAGATAGTACCTTTTTTTTTTTAAGATAAAATACATCATAGATTCATACTGATACTTCCAATTTAAAGTTAGGATCATGGGGTTTTTATTTAACCTGAATGATCTTTTATCTCAGTCCAAAAATTTGACTCCCAAAGACACCAACATAATTACTCATATGATTTATCCCACAGTACACAAACATCAGTATCAAAATAACAAATACTACCATTAATAATAAAATTCCTAAAAACACTTTCAGTTTTTTCAGTACTTTTTTAAACTACAGAACCTCACTACATACACATTTAGTACTTTTTATCCTTGGTGCATATACAATCAAATTACTATGATTTAAAACCACTTGGAATTGTTCCTCTCTGTGTAGTTATACCACAAGTCAAATCATAGTTTCATTTTGCTTTTGAGGGATTGCCTTTTTAAACTATTTTTAAAAATTTCAGTAATGATGTCAGCTATTTACTTGGCTCTGAAGTGAAATCTATGAAACAAAGTATATGCAGAGAAATCTATCATCCCTCCTTTTTTCCTTCCATCTATTCCTTCCATTCCCTATATAAAATTACTTTTTAAAACTTCATGGTTTATCTTTTCTTCCATTTTTTTCTTTGTATAAGCTATACATATATTTGTTACCCCTCCTTCTTAGATAACAGCAGTATATTACATACATATATTTCTCCACCTTGCCTTTTTCATTTAACTATATGCCTAAGGATTATAATAGCACATAGATATTTCTTATTGCTTTTCCCAGTTGCATAGAACTACATTGTGTGGGTACCATAGCTTGTTTATTCAACCAGTTTCCTACTGATAGGCATTTGACTAGTTTCTAGTATTTTCTATTACAAATAGTGCTGCAATGAATAACTTCATGCATATGTCTTTTGCATTTTTGCCAGTGTATCACTGGGAGAGATTTCTAAAAGAGGGATTGCTCAGTCAAATACATATGTAACTTTGCTGTTACTACAAAAGTCCTTCCATAGGAAAAATGCCATTTTATATTCCCCAAACAGCAATGTATATAAGTGCCTGTTTCCTGTCAGAATACATTGTCAGACATTGGGGTTTTTGCTCTTGTGATTATCGAAAAATGATATCTCAGTGTAGTTTAAATTTGCATTTCCTTTATTAAAAGTAAAGTTGAATATTATTTAATATGGCAAAGAACTGTGTGCATTTCTTTATCTGTAAACTAACTGTCTATGTCTCTAGTGTATTTTCCTATAGTGTTGTCAGTTCTTTTTCTATGTTTTTGAAGCTCCTTATATGTAGGGATATTAAACTTCATTCTGTGACATAAATTGCAAATATTCTTCCAAGTTTGTCATTCATCTTTTTACTTTATTTATGGTATTTTTATAGTATAAGATTTTTAGAAATTTTCATTTAATTAAATTGATCAATCTTTTTCTGTATTGTTTCTGAATTTGAAGCCATTGTTAGAGTAGTAGATTGGAAAAAATAGGCACAAATTCTTCCCACTCTTATCTGTACACGCCTGTTAAGCATGACTTTACATCTCTTCCTATTGAGAGATGGAGACTATTTCTCCATCCCCTCGAATTTGAGCTGGCCTTGTACTTTGCTTTGACTGATAGAATGCTGTGGAAGTGACTTTGTGAGAGTTCTTACCCTCCTGGAATCCTGAGACCACCATGCGAAGAAGCCTGAACTAGTCTCCACGAGGATAAGAGATCATATGGAGCGAGAGTCCCCATCTACAGTTAACACTAAGCCCAGATATGCAAGTGAGGCCACCCTAGGCCATTCAGCTCCAGTCACCACGCCAGATGACTGCAGTTGTATGAGTGACCCCACGGAAGACCGGAAAAGAACCACCCAGCTCCAAATTTCTGATCCACAAAATTGTGAGCAAATAAGATGGTTCTGTACTAACTCATGAAGTTGGGGTAGTTTGTTAGGCAGTGATATGTAGTTAAGATAGCTAGGAAATACAACTTAACTTTGGGTTTGGTACACACTTTTTCTTTTAGCTTTAATACTACTGCTTTTCACCTCCTCAATGGGAATGAAGAAAGAACTAGTTGTGTCCAGCAGAACCAGAATTTGTCCAGCTTAGCCTCCAGGCCAATTGTTGCCTTTTCTAAAATTCTTTTCGGAACTGCTAAATGCTGAAATGTGATTGCATATAGAAGAATTTTTTTCCTTTTAAGATTCAATGTTATTTAAAACAAACTTTTGAAGCAGCAGCTATGAAGTCCGAAAACAACCTAGGTTTTATTGCTCTTTTTTAAATTTAACAACCATTGTAATGAAAGCTTAAAAACAGTATTCCACAGCAGCATTTTTATTGTTAGACTGTTGGCTGATTTTAATATAATAAAAAATGTAATGTGCATTGAAAAAGTCAGAGTGAGATAAGTAGAGTGTGAGATTTAGAATGTGAAATGTATTGCAAAACATAAAAATTGGCAGCAGAATCAGATAATGCAGTTACTTCTCTTTGATGTAGACAACAGAGATAAAGGAAGACTAAATTTAGAAAATGTAACACACTTTCCAGTTGGTGACAGGCCCATAAAACTTAAATATTACTTTCATTTGTTGGAAAAAATGTATGGAGCAGATTGGTTTTAACAATGGATCTGAGATAACTATTTCTGTCCATTTTTTTTTTAGCGTGAATTTTCTATTACAAAGTACAGTGTGTTCCACAGCCAGCTTTTGAGAGTTCAAGCTGGATTCACGGGAGATTAGATTCTGACTGTGTTAGTAGTTTCAGTGCCAACTATTTGTCCTGTCAGATAGCATCCACTGACTAGAAGCAACACTGTCCATTATAATAAAGCACATTTTATAATGTTTTTCCTCAGTTAAAAAATTTCAATAAAGAAATTTCTAGAAAAAGATTATTTAATTTTGGGGGTAAGTTTTTAGTGAACAAGCTGGAAGGATGTTGAAGTTTACTATTATTTGAATTTTTCACATGAATATATAATTTCAAGTAATCATTACCCAAATTAATAATTATAATAATATAAAAACTTAACTTTTACTTTCTGAGATTATTTCTAATGAATAGTGATTTTTAGGGGAAAAAAAACCAGATCAAAAGTAAATTAGCTTTTTCCTTTATCAAGTGACATGAAGATGAGAAGATTGTGGGCATTACTACTCTCACTTTCCTTTGTGCTGTTCTTACCTTATTCTATTATTGCATTTATGATTCCATTTTGCAATGATTTCTTTATATTTTAGAGTCCCTCACTAGAATGGGAGTTGCCTGAGAACAAAGACTAAATTAGGGCTCTCAATAAATGCTTGCTGAATGAAATTATGAGGCTCAGGGAGTTACAGCTTGTTTTATAGACTTGAGTCCTGTGAAACTGTTGATATTTGGCCATTTTTGACCTACAAAAACAGCCATTACATAGGGTTCAATCTAAATACATTCCAAGGGGTAAACCTTGAGAAAAGTTCAGATTGGTTAACTTCATTAAAATAACTATAACTTCTAACATAAATACAGAATTTTCTCAGATTATATAGAAACTCAACTAAAGAAATTCTCAAGTATAATTTTTTCCGGAAAGAAATCAGCCTATATTTTTTTTTTCTCAGTACAAAGTCCACTTGTTATTCTGAATGGAATGTTCATTCCATTTGTATTTTTTTTTTTGGAAGCATTATATTTATTGACATCTTGCTCAGGTCTCCATCTAGACGGTTGTCCTTCAAACCTTCGTTAATAACTAGAGAGGACAAATGTAGGGTTTTGGTTCAATCGCGCTGTGGAAAGCCTTTTGAGCTTTAGAAACAAGCATCATCACATTAATCAGTTTACATGAGAACTGTAGCTGCAGGCAGATTCCAGTGCAATTACATATGCCACCTCACATTATTTTAGCTTCACTGTTCTTGAAGAGATTGTTTCCCAAGTATTTAGATCTGACTCTTCATATCAGAGTGAATAGTTGAACTTCTCCCAAGCTGAAAGTTGAACAGAAACACTCAATATCCTCATATTGTTCCTTAAAATTCATTCAAGAATCACATCAGAATAATAAAGTTGATATCAGGGCTTATGTAAGTTCTTACAAAGATATTTCTTGGCCAATGACATCTCACTTCAAAAAATTTATTCAGGAAAACAGCAGTAATGAAGCAGAGTTCCCAGTACTATCTTAACTCTTTTTTTTTTTTTTTTTACCTCTTGGCTATTTTGGTTATAGTACTATTTCCTGCTTCTTCCAAAAACTCAATTTCCTATTTCCTCATAACTCAGTATTAACTGGAGGCAGGATTTCTCATATTCTTGTCAGTGCAGGCAGTTGGCCATCATCTGGGCTGTCTGCAATTTCTTCACATGGATGAATTTTGTCTAGTCAATTTCCCATAGTTTGAAGTTTAATATAAATATATGGCTAAAAATATATGGTTAAAAAATGAAGGAAGGGGTGTGTGGAGGGATTTACTCTACTAAATATAAAAACTTATAAAGCCATGGCAATTAAGATAGCTGATATAGGTGGATAGACAAATAGATAATGGAAATGAATAGGGAACTGAGATACAAGCCTACACACACATGTAAATTAGCATGTGATTGATTACAAACCAGTGAGGAAATGATAGCCTCCCCAGTAAGTGGTGCCAGAACTATTGGGTAGCCACATGAAAAATAAAATAAAATTAGCCCCTTACCTCATAATATAAAAAAAAAATCAAAAGGATTAACAATTTAAAGTGAGAAGAGAAATCCTAAAATTTTTAAAAGAAAATAATTCTGTGACTTTAGAATTGGGGAAGGATACCTCAAGACACAAAACTACAAAACAGAAGGAACCAATTGATAAAGTGGATTACATTAATATAAAAAACTTCTGTATGACAAAAGTCATCATAATGCAAGTGAAAAGATAAGCCACAGGTAGAACATATGTGCAGATATAAAACCAACAAAGGATTAGGATCCAGAATATCTGAACAATTTCTACCAATAAATAAGAAAAAGAGAAACTCCCTAAATAGAAATTCACAAAGGGTAGGGATTCAAAGAAGAAGAATGCTGAATAGCTAATAAATACATATGAAAAGATCCTGAACTTCACTGGTAACTAGGGCAATGCACACAAATATAATATGCCAAAATGTTCTACCCATCATATTTACAAAAATTTCAAAAATCTAACAATGCCAAATGATGCATACAGTGCTTATTGATAGATCTAATTTGAAAAGGAATTTGACAATACCTAGTAAAGACAAAGATACTTACACCCTATGATCCAACAATTTCATTTCTAGGTACGTACCCTATGGAAACTCTCACATATGCTCAAGATGGTATGTACCAAAACATTGTAATAGCCAAAAATTAGAAATAACCTAAATGAATATCAATAGAAAATGGAGAAATAATTTATGTTTTGTTGATATAATTGTGTCTTGGAAAAGTGAGATTCTGCATGGATTTTAAATTTAATCTGTTTAAGTCATTTTTCTCCCCTAGGAAAACAAGTTACTTATAAAGAGAAATATCCTTATATATCATTTCTGCATTAGATGTCAATTATATATCCACATTAATAAGAAAAATTTAGTGTTTTACATTATCAGTCAGGTGGTAGTGGCTAATTATAATAACATTATTGAGCAAAATCAACCTCCCATGTCAAATATAATTTATAATTTAAAACAAATTTATTTTTATACAGCAATCATCATAACCAATGTAATTACCTATACAAAAAAGTGATTTAGCTGGGTATGGTGATATGCATCTGTGGTCCCAGCTTCTAGGAAGGAAGGTTGCTTGAGGCCAGGAGTTCAAGACCGCAGTGTGCTATGATGGCACCTGTGAATAGCCACTGCACTGTCACCTGGGCAACGTAGCAAGAGCTGTATCTATTTAAAAAATTATTCTTGTTGGAGCTATTAACATAACCAATGTAATTACCTATAATAAAAAAGTGATTTAGCTGTGTATGGTGATATGCATCTGTGGTCCCAGCTTCTAGGAAGGAAGGTTGCTTGAGGCCAGGAGTTCAAGATCGCAGTGTGCTATGATGGCACCTGTGAATAGCCACTGCACTGTCACCTGGGCAACATAGCAAGAGCTGTATCTATTTAAAAAATTATTCTTGTTGGAGCTATTAAAATAAACCTTTCAAGGTTATAGAAAAGCAATTTTCTTTTCATTTTTTCATGTTTTTTTGCCATTTTTAGTTTCTGTTGAGATACGGAAAATATATAGATTTTACTTAAATTTTGTGGTAACTGGTATGCAAATATAATATTCATCCTTATCTTTCTAAATAAAAGATAATTATTAATCTTATGCTTGACACTCTGACAATCTCTTGTTTTAATAGCTTCTTAATATTTTTCATTAAGTACCATTGAAATTTAGGACCTATGATTTCAACTTGGCTTATAATCAATAATGAATCAAAAAATCAGAGGCTTATACATTTTTATCTTTACAAGCAGAAAAGTAGTGGTGGAGGGGAGAGAAGGAATGGGGATACTATATAACAGTGAAAACAGAAGAAATAGAACTTCATGTATCAATATGGATAAATCTCAAAAATATAATGTTGAGTAGAAAAAGCAAGTTGTAAAAGGATATGTAGAGTATGATGCCATATGCTTACAAATAAAAATATTATCTGTTGTTTGTAGATACCTATGTATATTATAAAAGTATAAAAATGTGCACGGAGATGATACGTATTTCAAGACTGAGGTTCTATCTGAGAAGGAAGGGAGGGAGAGGACCAAGATGGTGAGGAATACATAAGGAACTTTAACTATATTTTTACTGCTTTATTTAAAAAGATGTGAAGAAAAAAATGTCAAAATATTATGATATTTTAAGGCAAGATGACAGGTCCATGTATATTTATTATACTAGTCTCCAAATTTTTCTGGATGTTTGAAATATTTTGAAATTAAAATATTAGATAAAAGTGAGAAAACTTCACCGTTTATGTGCAACATTGCACTCTATCATTCTTTTCATTCTTTTTTTTCCCCTCTTACCTATATAATTGCAAAGTATCATTCTTTTCAAATGCTGTAAGAGTAATTAGCTAACTGGCCCTTCCGAAACAGAAAAAAGAATACATTTGGCAGACAGCATTACTGAGAACTTGGAAGCCTGGGTTTTAGTCTACTTCAGGACTAAACTAACTGTATGACCTTGAACAAATCAGATACTCTCTCTAACCTGTTAAATGAGAAAGTTGGACCAACAAAATAGAATGTCTTCTGAGTTTCTTTCTGATCTAAAAAGTTGAGATTATCACAGTACCTGTGAGAACAGGTAGAAGAAAGAATCCTTGCTGTCATTAAGGGACCTATTCTGAAGCTAACTGGCTGCCAGGAGACTGAATACTCATTGTTGGTCTTGAAGGTAGGCATTACATATGATCTAAAAACTCTGTAATACTGCAATGCTGTAAGTCCCGCCAAAGAGGAAGGCACACGTGGACTTCATTTTTGAGGAATTTTGACTCTTACTTTCTGCCCCCCACCCCTACAGTTAACAACTGTTTCTTTTTTTCTTGCAGGTAACATCAGTTTTATTGGGTTGGGGAGGCAAAAAAAGTATGGAAAGCTTCATGAATTTTCATGTCATCCTTGCACAGGGGCTATGCTAATCTTCTCTGTATTATTCCAATTTTAGTATATGTGCTGCTGAAGCAAGCACTATACTGTTTCTTTCTCTGAACTTTTCATAGCTCTTCTTCCATAACAGAACGTTACCCTTCTTTATCAATCTGGTTGATTCTAAGTGGTTTATTTTCTTACCAATCTTAAAATCCTTCTTTCAAGTGGCACATCTACTGTCTATTAGGCCTCAAAAATTCTACAGTACCCTTGTAAATAAAGTTAAAGGTGTTGACTGCAGCCTCCAGCACTTTGTACCAGTCTGTTCTACCTTAATGGCCTCCATTATTCATCATTTCATGGATGATTCACAGTCTATAATTCGATCACGTACTTTTGTTTCCTTATTTTTTATAAATCATTTCCACAATCTCCATTCCCTTTCTGCCTCTTGGCCTTTTCAGAGGATGTTCTGAATATTTAAAAATAATTTACCGTCTCCCTTGAATCTATTTCTGTTCTTCCTTTCAGCATTATCCCCAAAATAAATAAAATAAACTTACATTATACATTTATCATTAATGATCATATATTGCATTATGCATGTGTTGATTTGATTTGATCTTTTTCAGTTCATTAGGGCTTGGTGTCACACACTGATACATAATTGTTGCAATTAAAACTGGGAAACATGTTCCTCTTTGCACTTGGCTCCTTTCTACAAATTTGTGTAGATATGGTTAACAGGTAAGAAGACGATGGAAATCAGGCCAGCCTTGCGAATTAGAAACCCATGTATTCTAGTTAGCTCTGCTCCATTTCAAGAACAAAACACGCACTCCCAACTATAAGACTTCTAGAAAATGCATATCATTAATCAAAGAAAGGGCCATTTAGGAGAAGGTGGCTGGTGCAATACAAACCCATTAGTACTGTTGAACAAACATCTCAAAGGTAACTCCTGACTTGTGGGTAAATAGTATAAATAAGATATCACTCCTTATCTGAGTCTCTGGGTTACAATCTACACAAGGACCCAAAATGTCTTATTTGCCTTCCTCTACAGCATACAGAACAGTGTCAGGACACATACAAACTCAAAGTTAGTTAATGATGGTTTAAAAAAAAACATAGTTTTATATTTATTATTTACTTAATATTTACCCATGTGGACTTCAACTTGCAATAAATCACATTCACACACTGTGGAAATGGATATAGGGAAATCCAAAACCAAGTAGAAGGAGGAGGCAATAATTATAGATGGATGAGTAATTTTATTAAATATAAATTCTTCTAGTGCTTTAAACCTTCCTTCCACTCAAGGTTAACTACTCATGACACTGACTTCAGTTGCAATTTTAGTCTTAAAGGAGAATGAAGATTGTATTTCTTTAACATGGAAAAGAAATATAGTAATGAGAGTTTATTCTATTAAGATGAGAATGAGTCCCAGTTACAACATTTCAAAATCTTAGGACTTAATAAAAGTCATAGGGTATCCTTTTCTGCCTCTTTGCGTAAGTCCCAGAGACTCTGTCGAGACTGTATAGCAGACTTGAGGCTAGATTCTCACTTTTTGTGGTCAGAAGAGAATTAGAAATGTGCTATCCTGAACCTGAAAAAGAGAGAAAGAAAGAGTCCAGATTCTCCAGGGCAGGCAGTACCTGGTTATAATTTTTTGCTGGTCCTTTTTGCTGCCACACAGCAAATAAATGGCATTTTCAGGAAGGCATTTCTGGTTCCCTATGGCATCCTCCACATCCAGAAAAGATAAAACCAGCTATAGGCACTTCCCTCGTCAGTACAGAGTTGGAAGCGGAGCTGCAAGTGACAGCCAAAGCATTTTTCAGGGCCAGAAAATGCAGACAAGGAGAAGCAGCTGGCTTACCCCCTCCTTTGGACTGCTGGGACACAGGAGGTCAGAGAGGGTCCAGGTGTGTTCCCAGACACCAATGACAAATAACTCAGTGAAAGGGGCACCTAGATGTCATGGCACGATAGTGGAATAATAGCTGTTTTTTTCCTCTTTGGGTTTTTAAGAATTAGACGTTTCTTGTTTGGCGAGTTTTAATTTTAAAAGGATTCCATTCTTCTGGATGGTTTGAAAATATTTGATTTTCTTCCAGGCATTTTCTTAAAGTAATTTCCTGTTTTATTTTCAGAAATGTAAAATATGAGATGGGGATAAAGAAAGATTTACTTGACTTTAGCACAAATAATACTTCTATAAGACACTATCAAGTATCCCAAGAAAAGTGTATGCTTGCCATCTTTTATAATTGGTTAAAAAAAACTGGACTAAAAATTAAAACCCTGTCCCTTGCTTGCCAAGTGATCAGTATGGTAAAGGGCTCCAGCTTCATTTTTTATTTTTATTTTATTTTAGTTTTTTTAAGAGACAGAGTCTTGCTCTGTCACCCAGACTGGAGTGCAGTGCTGTGATAATATTAATAACTCATTGCAACCTCAAAATCCTAGGCTTAAGCAATCCCCCTGCCTCAGCCTCCCGAGTAGCTGGGACTATACCTGTGGGCCATCATGCCCGGCTAATTTTTTTATTTTTTGTAGAGACAGGGGTCTTGCTATGTTTCTCAGGCTGGTCTTGAACTCCTGGCCTCAAGCAATTCTCCTGCCTTGGCCTCCCAACGTGCTGGATTACATACAAGTCTGAGCCACTGTGCCTGGCTTCCAGCTCTGCTTTGAGGTTGCTGGGCTATAGGACCAAGTACTGCCCATGATTCTCCTCTAGGATTTGATCCTGCGTCTGTGATTTGCTGAGTGATCAAAGACTCACGGTTGTGTGGTTCTGTATCTGTATCTCTCTGTCAAATGGAAATTTAAGAAAAATTTTCTTCCTTAGCCATAAATGTTGCAGATTTGAGGCTAGATTCTTACTTTCTGTGGGCAGGAGGGGATTAGGAATATGCCACCCTGAACCTGAAAGAGAGAGAAAGAAAGAGTCCAGATTCTCCCGAGCAGTCAATACCTCGTTATATTTTTTGCTAGTCATTTCTGCTGCCACACAGCAAGAACCCTTGCTGAAAATGGAAATAAACGTGATTGTCTTCATTCTCAGATATTTTATGAGCATAAAAAGAGAGCCATGGTGAATTCTTAGTGTCCTCCTGGAAAGAAGAAACTGAGAGATAACCGAACACTGCTTCTCAGTTCTTGCCTCTTTTAATGACCACTGGAAAATTTTGCAGCCTCAAAGCTTACTGTTGATAGAGCTCTCCAAGCTCCTACTTTTATTTGATTAAATCGATTCACTACTTTTCAAGATCCCAAATAACATTCATTAATGAACATTTGTTGAACTGCCTACCATGGTAATTGCATTTTGCTAGATGTATAGATAGGATGAGAAATTTACACTCTAGGCAGAGGGAAAGACAGACAAATGTGCCATGTAATGTGTTAATTACACAGAAACATGAAAGATGCTGTGGAGGCTTATAGGAGTAGTGGGGAAGTGAACTGTAGTCAAAGAGGGCCTCCGGGTGAAGAGAAAATCCCACCTGAGTTTTGAAGGATGAGTAGGGGTAGCCAAAGGAAGAAGTGGGGACTTACGTCAGTGGGTAGCAGTCAGGGCGAACATTCACAGTCTAAGATTTTTGCGGTCTGCATGTGACTCCTAGTACTATTTTAATTAGAATTTCTAGTTCCTGGAGAGTTTCTGCTGGTTGAGTTTCAGTGCTACCTGGAGCTCTAACATCTGGGAATATAACCATAATAGTCGCAGAGTAGGGACATGTTTGGACAGGGCCACTGCCTTTCTGGTCCTATTACACAGTTTCTGCTGCCTTCATGCTTAAAGCATTTCCATGCTTCCGCATGAACTAGTTTTTTTTTTGTTTTAAATATGGATATTATGTAATCAGAACACCAGTACCTGGAGGCAACTTTTATGCCATTAATCAAGTGTTTTATTGACTACTGTTAGTCTCAGCTCACCCATCTGGATTGCATTGTGCTACTTTTCAACCATGAAAAGTTTCCCTTTTTTTTTCAGGCAATAAAACATTATGACAATAATGACATTCTTGGGCCGTTTCTTCGTTCAGAAGAAAGGAATATGTAATAAGGAATTGTATTAGGATTTTGGAATTTGAATCTTCATTTTTTAGGAAAAATAACACACATATTTCCAACCTAATCATGATGCTAAATACGGCCCATTTAAGAAATGTTTTCAAACATTTCATTATTATAAAAGATATTTCCTGACACCACTCCCCACCAAAAAAAAACCCCAAATGAGCAATCAAACAAAAAACAACTGTAAGCAAGATTACAGCTGTTTTTCTAGACCACACAAAGTGATGATTTCTGTTTCTGAAACTCAGCACATGCTCTGTCTAGAACACTCTCTACGTGTATGCTGAAAGACCATTCTCTTGGACAGGAGTCACAGGTCCAGGTCAGAACACAGGGAGCAGGAGGGTCAGTCAGATCACTCCTGGTCATCAGTGGGATGACAGAAAACTCTCTCTTGACTTTCTAGAATGAGTTAGTGAAATGTTTTACTTTATGGGTAAACCATGCTTGTCTCAGTGATCACTGACTTCCAGATCTTGTCTGCCCTGCCCTGTGGCCCCAAGGAGCTATCCGTGCCAGGACAGCTGCTGAAACCCAGACAGAACCACAGGCCAAGGGCCCGGCTGAGTTCCCACTCATTTATTCATTCATTCATTCATTCATCATTCCACAAGTATTTGTTGAATGCCTACTACATGTCAGGCACTGTTCTAGGCAGACATCAAAAGAGACTAAAATCCTAGTCTTCAAGAGGCTTCCATTCTAAGACAGGTTTCTGTTAGCCCTGGTGCCCTGCTCTCTGTTTCTAGGGCTACTGATACAGGACTATGCCAGTGTGGCTGGGGCTCAGTGTTTCTTTTTTCCAGGCATTTTGCTCCAGTATCACTCTTAGAAGAGGACTTCTCAGTACAGTTCTTCTAACTCATCACATGCAAACCTTTTCTTCAAGACATTCCATAGTATCCAAGTAGGGAGAAATTTCTGCTTCAACTACAAATTGTGTCCCAAGTCAACATGTGTTGCGAATGATTCAGGTCCTTCAGAAAGGTCTGGGTCATCAGTTCGGATTGTCCCTCCCTTATAGTAAATTCCCTCTTAAAGATTCCACCCTTGCCCTTACCCAGCCACATCTTAACTATCTTGTACCTATCAGACTCTCTATGGCCACCTCTGTCATTAGACATATGTTAATAAATTTGAATCTGAAAAGGAATCTTAAAAGAAAGGTATCAATTTCTAATCTCATGTTTTTCCCCCCTTCCCTGTATAAATTTGTAGATGCAAATAAAAGTGAGAAGAGGAATGAATACCTTCCAGCTTCACTAGACAGCACCCAAAATCAAATGCCAGCAGATGTTACTTCTTTTTGTCTGTCTCAACCCCAGGTCTTTGTTGAACTAAAAAATGATCTGCTATCTATGAAATACCACAAGCAATGTGCTAAAGCTGGCTTTTAAAAAACTATCCAAATGCATTCTGGCTTTTTATTTTAAACTAAACTCATTCCAGTTTTTTGTTAGACAAGTAATATATAATCATTTTTTTAAATTTGAAAATGTGCTCTCTTCAGCAGCATATATACTAAAATTGGTATGATACAGAAAAGATTAGCATGGCCCCTTGCAAGTATGACACCCAAATTCATGAAGCAGTTCATATATTCCTATA
>NW_012135192.1:3384062-3387742 GCF_000956105.1 Propithecus coquereli | reverse complement strand
TGTCTTTATGGATTTGCCTTTTCTGGACATTTCGTGTAAATGAAATCATACCATACATGATCTCTTGTGTCTACCTTTTTTCACTCAGCATAATATATTTATTTTTAGAAAGAAACTGGAGAAAAATGTTTATGGATGCTTAATGAGTTTTATTTGAAAACAATCTCTGACAGTAAAAAACACAAAAGAGCTTTATATTCTGGTAATATTAGGGAAAGAACTAACACCAATGATCAGCTATTGAGAATTGTGGAAGACATTTAAATTTTTTGACATTCCACTATTCCCTCTAGTGGCCAGGACAAAAAGAGTACTGTATATTGTGTTTGTTAGTCAGACTGCATCCCAGATTCTTCAAATGCTCATAAATGAGAGGCATTACACTTGGAGTTTTCATGTGAAAGATATTTCCTTTTTGGTTTTTGGAGGCCTTTTAAAAAGCAAATTTCTTGGGAGGCATAATTTATCATTCTCTGCAATTCTTTCCACCACTGAATCTACCAGCCTCTCCATGTAGAGGGATTTAGTTAGAAGAGTGATTAAGAGCTCAAAGTGTGGTACGAAATCGCCCAATTTCAAATATTTTTTTTTTTCCTTGAGATAGGATCTTACTCTGTCACCCAGGCTGAAGTACAGTGGCCTGATCACAGTTCACTGCAGCCTCGAACTCCCCAGTTCAACCAATCCTCCTGTCTCACACTCTTGAGTAGTTAGGACTATAGGTATGCACCACCACACTGGCTAATTTTTAAAATTTTTTTGTAGAGACAGCATCTCACTATGTTGTCCAGGCTGGTCTAGAGCCCAAATTCAAATCTTAACTGCTGCTTGCTAGTTATGGGACCTTGGACAAGTTACCCACTCAGTGGGTAAGTTTCTTCTTTTTAAGATAGGGATGATAATAATACCTGTTTCATGGGGTTGTTTTGAGGATGAAATGAATTAAGACACACACACAGAACTCCTAGAACAGTGCTGGCACACAGTAGCAGTTGAATAAATCTTACGTATCCTTTGTCTTCACATTTTCTGCCTTCCTTCGAAGTAGAATGAATGCCTGGGCCAGTCCTTCCCGATGCTCTGCTGTTATCCCCACCCACTTTCCCAAGGACTCTGCTTTGGTAATATTCTCATCTTTCTCCTTTTGCAATTTTTTCCTCTTTACCAGATCATCCCACTTCCTTCCGTCTCTATTACTGCCTCTCTAATTCAAGGTGCCATCGTGCACTGGTCATAACTGAGACCGTTGCAGTAGTCTTTGGACCAGTCATCCTGCTGCTGCCCCTATAGCATACTGTCACTCAGCAACCTGAGTATTTTAAAAATATTTGTATTTTAAAACACAAACCAGATTTTGTTTCTGCTCAAACCTAATGTTTTGTGGAGCAGGTTATTTGAAAGCTGTGTGTGACAGGTGCTCAAAGATTTTGTGCTCAAAGATAGCTCCCTCCCAACTAACCACTGAAGCTTGACAGTCGTTGCTTTTCCAGGGCCAGCCCTATAACCACAGCCTCCCCAGTTTTGGAGACAGTCCTGATCAAGACAGGCAATGTATCAAGTGCCTATTTATACTCACACGTGGTGTCTGGGGTTAATTCTGTTGTTAGCCCTGTACCTACTCCACTCCCACACTTCCTGGGTGAGCTCTAGTACCCACCCTCTAAGTTGCATCCTTCTCTGCTGTGCCTGCCCAGGGTAGATGTGTCTAGATTTTTGCTGCAGTGTCTGCTTTAGATAACAAGATCCTCTGCAGGAAGTGGAATCTTTCCTGACTACTAATTTATTGGATGGATATTCATAATATGCTCAAGTTTTGCCACTTTCTTTCCACGGGATTGGGCCGGTCCTCCATCCCCTATAGCTTACCTGGGGTCCTGCTGGAGCTAGGTAGGACATCCAACGCTGCCATTTACCTAACTTCAAAAAACACCTTTGTTCTGGGAAACTCCTGCTTACATGCCCTGACTGCCAGACTAGAACCCCTTGGATATTGTGGTGGGTGGGGATGCTTATGCCCCCTCAATTTAGATATATGCAGCTGGCCAAATTCCATGTAGCAGATTTTGCTTATTTTGCCACAAAGGCAGGGAATAGGTCTATTCTGTCTCTTAGCACTGTCCCTCCACAAGCATTCATGGTAAACTGACCAGGACAGGCTCTGTCCCTCCATCCCTTACTCTAAGAGGACTGTGAGTTTCCCAAGCTAAGCTAGATAAGCAGCACAAGAATTGAAACAGAGGCATACATACTATTTCTCTACATATGTATAAATTATAAATCAAGGTGACAAACTGTTTAATAAAAAATATTTTTCTTACCTTGAAAAATATTTCTTCAGAGCAAAAAAATGAAATGTGTATAAAGCTTTAATTTTTAATATGACTAAACATTGTCAAAATATTAAAAGATATCTGAATTTAATTATTATTGCACATGTCTGGGTGTTCTATTGATAAGTAATATAATAAAGGCAATCATAATTGATACATTTTTATATATTTATTTTTCTGGTATTCATATCAGCAAGTCAATTACATTGTTATAATCAAAGTTTTCACAAAATTTGTGTGTTGATGATAGCCATGATCTAAAAGATTCAATAAAATGTAACTGCAAAGTATACAAAATTTGAGCATGTTTGAATCCAAAATTACAAATTACAGTTTAAGTGTAAAAAACAATTTATTTTATATATGTTCCCCAAAGAGCTATTTTTTCTTGTAAAATATTTTAAATTATCTATTAAGGCTGGAAAATAACATACAAAGTATAATAAATGAGTATCACATTTTAAAATTTAAATTATTTTTTAAAACTGAATTTTTTTTTACTTTTAAAAATGTAATTGTCTTACTAAAAATGTATCCATAAAAGCAAAACTATTCACATTTTAAACATTCAATATCTATCTATTTTTCCATATAGAAATTGCCAGGCATGGTGGCTCATGTTTGTAATCCCAGCACTTTTGGAGGCTGATGTGGGAGGATGGCTTGAGGCCAGGAGTTCGAGACCAGCCTGGGCAACAGAGCAAGGACTGTCTTTACAAAAAATAACAACAACAACAACATAGTAATAAGTTATTACTATGCATAGCATTCATAATATGAAAGCTAAGCTTTCTTAAAAGAAAGAAATATCTCTAGGGAAAAGAGGTAAGGAGAGAAAGGAGAGAGAGAGAATATTAACGACTGATAAAATTAAATGGGGTATATACAGGTGTTCTTTAAACTATTCTTTCACTTTGCTGTCAGTTTGAAAATTTTCAAAAAAAAAAAAAAAAAAATCAAAGGAAAACAACAACAAAAATAACAACTAGATAGATTTCAAATTCTGAACACAATATCATATAAGACAGGAAAGAGGATGAAGGGGCGATCAAAGTTAAAGAATTTTAAGGCCCTGTATTCTGCAGGAGAGCAGAGATAACTGTTTATTTTTTATATAAATAGAGAATAGAGAAGCTGTATACGTTTCCAATTTCTTTTTAAGTGTGATTTCATAATTTTTAATGTCTTGCTAATCCCAAAGACATTAGACATGCTCATTTAAATATCTGTAAAAATGGTGAGAGAAAAATGCACAAGGACACTTATCTCAGCATTACTTAAAGTAGCTTCACAAATTGGACAGCCTAATTGAGAAGAAGCTGAGTGAATTATGATACATATATTTAGAGT
>NW_012135192.1:3381863-3383356 GCF_000956105.1 Propithecus coquereli | reverse complement strand
TTTGGAATATATGGCCTATTCCTGTCTGACAAGGAGATACACAGAGAAAGGGGTCATCGGTTCCTTGGTCGATTTGCATGATAAAAAAGGCTCCTTAAGGCTTAGCTGCCCCTAGGGATTAGAAAAGCAGCTGTGAACAAATAAGGACCTGAAGGCTATGGAACTCACTATCACCCAATATTGAAGAATTGTTCTCAATCTCAGTACTCAAGATGACTCTTCCCTTCACATTGTTTCAATATTCCTCTCAATTCATCTACCACAATACTTTTTAGTTTCTTCTCAGCAGTTCATTTCCATCTTTTCTAAACCTTGCCTTAAGGCACTGCTTCCATCAGGGTTTTAGCAAAGTATGTAAGAGCACATGTAAGCTTCTTCCAAGTTATGAAGCATGGGTATCTCCCCGGCTCAAAGATGACCCAACATTTGTCATGTCATGAGTCTACGAAGTATTTAATATTGAAATGTGTATCCTGATCCAAGTCACTTAGTCAAGCCTTCTATTGGTACCATTATGAACACTGGAGGTCCTCAAATCCATTTTCAGAATAGTCTAGATCTTTAAATGGTACATTCCTGGTGAGGGTGTGTAATAGGCACTCTCAGATACTGCTAGTGGAAGCATAAATGTAATCTTTCTGAAAGGCAATTTGATAAAAGGTATCGCTGTGAATTGAATTGTGTCCCCCCCATCCTCCACAAATTCATATATTAAAGCTCTAACTCCCAATGTGTCCCAGGAGAAACCAGTGGAGGA
Organism: Propithecus coquereli; assembly: GCF_000956105.1. Classification (NCBI taxonomy): domain Eukaryota; kingdom Metazoa; phylum Chordata; class Mammalia; order Primates; family Indriidae; genus Propithecus; species Propithecus coquereli. The sequence continues at coordinate 3,382,599 of NW_012135192.1, read as the reverse complement.
AAAATACAAAAAGATTAAAAAAATAACAAAACAACCCAGCACTCCCAATGGGACTGTATTTGGAGACAGGGCCTTTAGGGAGGTGATTAAGGTTAAATGAGGTCATAAGGTAGGGCCCCATTCTGAAGGGACTGGTGTCCTTGTAAGAAGAGGAAGAGACACCAGAACTCTGTTTTTCCCCATGCATGCAGAGGAAAGGCCACGTGAGAACACAGCAAGAGGGTGGACATCTACAAGCCAGGAAGAGAGCCTTTACTAGAAATCAAATTTTAGGTTAGAGCATGCCTCTGAACCCAGGTACTTGCTCTGTGTTCACAGTAATGAAACAGATCTGAGTGCCAACAATGGGCAGTCAGGCAGCCTGAGATCTGCAGCTCCAGGCCTTCTCCCCCTCATAACTATGAAGCCTGTTTCTGATATTTTGTTTCTTCTTTTTCTCCACACCCAAAATAGAAATATCCTTTCAAAAATGATTTTTAAAGCAGTATATATGTTCCTGTAAACAATTTAAATAATGCAAAAGTATGTGAACTAAAAAGAGACTGCCTGCTCCTTTCTACTCTCCAGTTTAGTATTCTTACATATAAATGATACATCCTATCCATAGTGTGGAATAACATGATTCTTCACCCAGTAATATATATTGGATGTATTTCAATGTCAGAATATGTACTGGGTATCTGAAAAGTTGAGAAATCTAGGATAAATTTATTTTATTTTATTTTAAAAATTGTGA
>NW_012135192.1:3377054-3380968 GCF_000956105.1 Propithecus coquereli | reverse complement strand
ATCTCTCTGTTGCCCAGATTAGAATGCAGTGGCATCATCATAGCTCACTGAAACATCAAATTCCTGGGCTCAAGCAATCCTCCTGCTTCAGCCTCCCGAGCAGCTGGGACTACAGGTGTGAGCCACCATGCCTGGTGATTTTTCTATTTTTTGTAGAGACAAGGTCTTGCTATGTTGCTCAGGCTGGTCTTGAACAGCTGGCTAAAATGGATTCTCCCACCTCAGCCTGCCAAAGTGTTGGAATTATAGGCGTGAGCCACTATCCCTGATGAAAACATACCAGTTAACACCTTAGCATTTTGTCACACTAATTAATGAGTTAATTAATTAAGACAGCAGACCTCTGAAGGATTGAAGCATAGAACCTCTGATTTTTAATGTGGAAAAGCATCCTGACCAAGTCCACAGAATAAATACTGCCTGCCTCTTGGGGCCTCTGAGAGGGTGTGTGGGAGGTGGGAAGTGAAGGCATTAGGCACCAGGGGACTAGATGTGTTTTTGCTGAATGACAGTAAAAATAAATGGATGAATGTATGAATAAATAAATAAATGGAAGGTACTAAGGGGAAGAATGGAGGAAAAATATAGCTCAAATTAGGAGATATATACGTATAAATACACGTTGTATAAGGCATAGATTTACTCCAGCTTATGGTCTGCACTTCAGGTAAAACCATGCCCGCTTTCCTAGTCATTGGGCATCAGATTCAGGACTGGAGCACAGGCTGAAGGCAACAACATAAGGCAAGAAGGCAGCCAGCTGCCTCTGCAGCACTCTGGCTAGCACTCTGTCTGAGAATGATACGCCACACGATACATGATGACAAGTCCACTCAAATAAAATATCTTTTCTGGGAAATATAAATACTAGATATACCAAAAAGAAGGTAAGTTGTTTTAGGTAGGATTACTGCCATGAATAAAGATCCCGGTTGCTGTAGTAGCTTTTGCACAATCTTATGGAGTAGGATACAGCTGGATGAGGCAATTTCCAGAGCTACCTTCCTGTCTTGAAACCTCAAGTTCCTATATATCCTTGCAACACAACCTATCATTGAAGATGATGCATGTGTTGGTTCCTTTGATCTCAAACAAGCTAATTCAGAACACGATATTGTTATAACAAAATCTTACATGGACCAGGTGAAAGCAACCCAAATGTGCTTTGGCGGATGAATGGATACACAAACTGTGGTATATACATACAATGGAATATTATTCAACCTTTAAAAGAAAGAAAATCCTGTCACATGTTACAACATGGACAAACCTTGAGGACATTGTGCTAAGTAAAATAAGCCAGTCACAAAAAGACGAATGCTGTATGATTCCACTTACATGAGCTATCTGCAATAGTCAAATTCGCAGAAGCAGAAAGTAGAAGGTATTTGCCAGGGGCTGGAGGAAGGAAGAAATAGGGAGTTGTTTAATGGGTATAGAGTTTCAGTTTTGCAAATTGAAAAAGTTCTGGAGGTCTGTTGCATAACAATGTGAATCTATTTAATACTACTGAATACTGAACTGATGTAACCCTTAAAAATGGTTAAGATGGTAAATTTTATATTGTGGGTTTTTTTCACAATGTAAAACTTTAAAAATTGTGATTATTTTAAGAGGCTGGGTCTCACTCACTAGGTTGCCCAGGCTGGAATGCAGTGACTATTCACAGGTGCAATCCCACTACTGATGAGCACAGGAGTTTTGATCTGCTCTGTTTCCAACCTGCGCTGGTTCACCCCTCCTTAGGCAACCTGGTGGTCCCCCACTCCTGGGAAGTCACCATACTGATGCCAAACTTTGTGCAGACACCCAATCAGCATAGTGTACCACAGCCCAGAACTCCTGGGCTCAAGTGATCCTCCTGCCTTACTTAGCCTCCCAAGTAGCTGGGATTACAGGTGCACATGACCACACCTAGCTAAATTATTTTTAAAAAGCTTATATATACTTGCAGATGGTGATTTAGGAAACAAAGAAAAAAATAAAGTAAAAAATAAGAAATAAAAGGCTTATATAGGCCATTCAAATGCAGGGACCATTTGATTTACCATGCTGAAACTTTTTTCCTTATACATCTTGATCATGGTGGTTTATAAAGTCTTCCTAAGCCCTTGAGGGTGGTTATATTGGTTACATTGCTGCTAAACTTTTATAACAAACAGAATCCTTTTAGTAGGCAAAACATATCCTTAGGTTCCCGAATGGTTTCATTTGTACATAAAAAAAAGACTGTTTATATTTGTTTGGTTAGTAGCATCCTTGGCTTTACAGTTCAAAAAGCATGTTCCCGTGTTTCGTCATTTGATCCTACAACAACAAATCTTGAGGAAGCTAGGGAAAATATTATTTTCATTTCGCAAGTGTAAAAACTGAGGCTTAGAGAATATATGTGACTTGTCACGAGTCATACATCTAGTTAAGAGCAAATCTGGGCATTGAAACCTAGATCCCCTAACTCCCAAGAAAATGTTCTATCACTATGAAAGTAATGAACATAGTATATACTGTTAACATTTATTTTAGCTATCTTGAAGTTTATATTTTGATTAAAAAAATCACAATTTCATGAGAATGCAAATTTATCTCTTAACCATGAGAATCACACCATGAAAATTGTTAGACTCGAAATAGTCACTTGGGTTTAAAAAAAAAAGAACCTGACAAACAGCCAGAGAAGGCCATGAAGGGAGGGTTCTCATGTATAAATGCCTGATAACAAAAACCATCACTAAAGACTCTGCAAAACCCACAGCCTTGCACAAAGGCCATCACAATCTTATACACAAAAATACTTCTGTGGGGATATCTGCCCAGCAACTGCCTGTCCAACCTAAGAGTGGCACCACCTTATTATTGATCCTTGTAGCCAAGGATAACTGATTTAAAACAATTATGTAATCCTCCTAATTTTCCCTTTAAAAACCTTTGTCTTTACCTCCCTGAATATGTACATCATTTACTATGGCACGTGTATTTCCATTGCAATGCCCTATTCCTGAATATAAATATCATTTTCTTTTAGAGAGCATCTCGCTGTTTGTTATTTAGGTTGATAATATCTATGGGAATTATCGCTTTTTGGATCACGAGATAGAACCAAGACACCTGGTTCCCCTGGTGGCAACATAGTTTGATTGTGGTTAAGTGTCGAGGACATTTTACAAACACAAACCTGTAAAGTGATGGCTAACTTACTCTTACTTCTTACAGTGCAGAGTTTCATTTCTGGGAGTCTGGGCCCGTGATTTGTCCATTTGAATTTGGATGGTGGAGGATGGAAGTGAAGTCAAGGGCGTGCTGAGGAGGAACCCTGCATGGCCATTCAGTGTATCCTTGACAGCATTCTCATTCTCTATTTTATGAATATCTCTGCCCCAGATGCTTCTGAGCTGACACTTTCCCCCTTCCCACCCAGCTACAATCTTATTAGAACAGAGTGTGTTGTCCTCTGTTCTCCTCTGCAGGTAAAGAGAGAAGGCAATGGGACTGTCATCACAGACATGGTGCGAATTTAAACAAGCATTCTCTTCTGTCAGAACAACTTTAAAAATTTTCAACATTAGTGTAACAAGATAGGTATTATGCCCTGTCTAATAAGAATACAAGCAAACTTGGTTTTGTTAAACCATAAAAGAGTTTTGATGTTCAGTAAATCAGAGAAATGTGGAGAATTTAAAAGCTATTAGGCATAGTATTGGAAAAGGAAAATGAGACAAATCTAATTTTCAGATGTGCTGTTGTCAGGGTAATACAAATGAAGTCCTTTTGAATTCTACTAGGTTTGCTCCCAACATTTCAAACTCTTCCAGGCTGCTTGAGAGTAAGACTTTCCTGGGTGTGCACTGAAAGTTTTAAACAGAAGAGGGCACCAAGTCAGAGAGCTTCAAACACCATGTTCACCAGAGGGCGGGGGA
>NW_012135192.1:3374488-3375284 GCF_000956105.1 Propithecus coquereli | reverse complement strand
TATTATTATTATTGTTGCTGTTGTTGTTGAGACAGAGTCTCACTCTGTTGCCCAGGCTAGAGTGAAGTGGCATCATCACAGCTCATTGCAGCCTCAAACTCCTGGGCTCAAGGATCCTCCCACCTCATCCTCCTGAGAAGCTGGGACTGCAGGCCTGCGCCACCATGCCCACCTAAGTTTTCTATTTTTTGTATAGATGGGGTCTCACTATATTGCTCAGGCTGATCTTGAACTCACGGCTTCAAGCCATCCTCCTGCTTCCAGGAGGATTGCAGGTGTGAGCCACCATGCCCAGCCTCTATTCTTTTCTTAAGTAAATAAATAAAAATGGGAGTAGAACATCCACGATTTAAAAATTTAGCACAAATAATCTAGTAAGCAATTTTTTTTGTACAACTATTTTTAATTTCAACTACAATTTTATGTTCAGGATTGAGTGAATTATATGTGAATAATGTGGTATTCACCCTTCTTTGAAAAACAACATATTTTCTGAGTTATATGAAGTTAACTTTCATAAAACTTTAATATTTTTGAATTATATGCAATAAATTTTGCCATCTCATGATACTCTGGGCAGATGACTATGATTTAGGAAGCCATTGAACCCAGAACTCTAAAGTAAAATAAGAAATTATTCGACATGCTTGTTTACTGAGGACACTTGGGTAATTGCTTCCATTGCCCCTCCATTCACCCCGGTCCTTTAGTTTGGACACACCTAGAGGTCAGATACTTCTCTCACGGCAGGAATATGTGGGTTAAATATGGTCCAGCACTACCTCAGCTAGTTGCT
>NW_012135192.1:3373125-3374438 GCF_000956105.1 Propithecus coquereli | reverse complement strand
AGTAAGACTTTCCTGGGTGTGCACTGAAAGTTTTAAACAGAAGAGGGCACCAAGTCAGAGAGCTTCAAACACCATGTTCACCAGAGGGCGGGGGAAAGGGAGAGAGAAAATGGTCACGGTAGGGAGGGAGAGGGAGAAAATTGAAGCAGAAGGATAGAGGGAAAATTGATTGATCGATGGGGATTCATAATCAAACTCAACTGCAATATAAAAAAAATTACAAGTCAGGAAGGAAGTGAGTATTCATGTGATTTCTCTTTCCATGCTGGAAAGCCACTGGGATTGGTGCATGACACTGAGTTTGAGAATTTGTGACTGATGCTATAAAAAAGAGGTTGACTTGAGAGGACTGAAAGAAGTAGATTGCACACTGCACCTAAATGCTAAGTGTAAACAAAGGAAACAAGTAATGGAAAAGATCCTTTCTGTGTTTCATTTTCTAAATACATGGACAAAGGCTAGACTATGATGAAACGTATATTAATAGTTTTGGTCTTACTGCCACTTCTTTCCATTCTAATGTTTTTAACATGGAAGTTTTTCAATAAATTCTATTCTGGAAAAATTTATAGTTTACTGTTTTTTTTTCCATATTGGAAATTCTCAAATATTTTGGGTAAATTATTGGGAGGAGGATCACACAGAGAAATTCGTTTTTCTTGTTAAATCTACAAAGTAAAATAAAACTCCATAAAATGATGGTGGTGGAACAGATTTTAGGATCATACAGTTCAAAACAAATATTTCAGTATCCTACCATAAAGATAATTTCTTCCTTTCTCCTCTCCTTTCCTCTCTTCTCTTCTCTTCTTTCCTTCCTTCCTTCCTTTTCTTTCTTTTCCTTTGGAGACAGGGTCTTGCTCTGTCACCCAGGCTGTAGTGTAGTGGTGCCATCATAGCTCGCTGCAACCTCCAACCTCCAACTCCTGGGCTCAAGCGATCCTCTTGCCTCAGCCTCCTGAGTAGCTAGGTCTATAGGCGAGCGCCATGACACCTGCCTAATTTTTCTATTTTTAGTAGAGATGGAATCTCACTTTTGCTCAGGCTGGTCTCAAACTTCTGGCCTCAAGCAATCCTCCCAACTCAGCCTCCCAAAGTGCTAGGATTGTAAGTGTGAGCCACCACACTCAGCCAATTTCTTGATTTTTAGGTTTCTTTCTCTGGGAGAACTGCCCACGTTGTCCCCTACCCCAGAACAAGTGCCAAGCTCTTCCTGCTGTTAGAAAGCCTGTTCAGAGCAGCATTGTGTCTAGTAGAAATATAGTGCCAACTGTTTATGTAATTTTCAATGTTTTAGTGGTCACATTTTAAAA
>NW_012135192.1:3365240-3371623 GCF_000956105.1 Propithecus coquereli | reverse complement strand
CATAAAAATAAAGAAAGAACACTAGCTAAAGATCCTCCTCTATAGAGAAGGGTATCCTAGTCTTCCTTTAGAAGTTTCTCTGACTTCTACTCAAATCTGCTTAAAATCTTTCATACAATAAAATGATAAGGTATTTAAAAAAATGTCAAGTTAACATGCCTATCATAAAAGATAGTAAATATTTATTTTCTTTTCTGGGTCTGTCTTTTCTTCCTGCTTTCTTTCTTTCCCTTTTTTCCTTTCCTTTCCTAATCTCCATTTAATTTAAATGTCACTGGGTTCAGTGATGTCCAAGTAGCCTCTGCAAAATTTGGGGCTCAAAATTTCCACCTGGAAACTGCAGCAGCTGTAACCTATCTATAAGTTTGTAATTCTCATTCTGCCCATTCTGCTAGGATATTTGTAGACATATAGAGCCTCAGTAATATCCTCTAAAAAGCTCTCTCCAAGGTAGAATGCTCTGAGTCTGCAAAATACTTGCCACCTCTCTCCAAGAAGAACTGGTCTGTGCTCTCAGCATTGCTTTCTATTTTCTCCCTTTTGGACATTCCCTTTGAAGGAACATTTATCTTGTTTTTTTCCTCCACCATTGTATATATTTAGGTACACTGAAGATATTCAGATTTATTGTTTATTTGTAGGTTGTAAGGAAATGAGAAACTTCATCTATCCTGATCATGAATTGACATGATGTAAAAGGTCCTGGAGCTGGAACAAGGAGATGAGTGGCCACATAATGGCTAGACAAGGACGTTCTAGGCAATATATGTATGGGGTGAAGGACATGTATATGAGTTGGGGGAGTGGTGGGCAGCGGCCAAGGAATGAACTATATTGAACATTCTTTTCCCTGCCAACATTTTCCCTTTCTTCTAGAAATAGCACTGATGTTTTTGATGAGAATTCATCCACCATGACTCTATCCATAATGTCCACGGACACTGTGAGGATGTGGGCTTGGAGGCTGTAACATCTCTTACGTAGCAAGCTGGCTTGAGAGAAGAAACTCAAACTACTAATAGCAGAGAACAATGGAGAGGGAGCATCCTGAAAGTGATAGGTTTTACTAAGTTGTGCTTGCCTGTCTCGTGGTTTGGTTTGTTAAAGAAAAAAAAATTCAGTGATGCTTGCTAAAGATGGAAAGGCACTGTATTCACGATCATCGGTGCAGTGGGACCACTGCAATGGGATTTTTTAGTAGGGGACAGAGAGTGAATTCAAGTTCCAAAATAGCATGGGCAAGTAGGAATTTATAGCCAAGGAGAAGGGTAGGGGGTCAATGGATGAAAAATTCCTAAGAGGAAACCTCCCTCAGGGGTAAGGAGGATTCTGGCTAAACCAACCTAACAAGATTCTTGCTGAAGACAGGCCAGGGTCATCATCACACATCACCTGGAGGATGGTAGGGGATGAGGAACCCGATTAGATATAGAAAGTATCAGATATCCAGGGTGAGGGGTTCTTGCTAAACTGGCTTAGCAGGGTTCTTAGCTAGAACTGGATTTTACAAAGAAGCACACAGATAGCCTAGGAGAAAGTTCAGGAGTTTGACTAATGTTTGGCCAAGTAAAAAATCTTTGTCAGGTTATGTAAGCCAATAAATTTCATCTTTGACTAAGCTGCCTCAAGTTCTTTTTTGTCACATGCCATTAAGAATCCTGATAATTCAGTAGTGCAAAATTCTTCCTTCTCTCCCCCCTTCCCAAGGTACAATCACAGTTCTTTTTTTTTATTTTTTATTTTTTTTTGAGACAGAGTCTTGCTCTGTTGCCTAGGCTAGAGTGCCCAGGTGTCAGCTTAGCTCACAGCAACCTCAAACTCCTGGGCTCAAGTGATCCTCCTGTCTCAGCCTCCTGAGGAGCTGGGACTACAGGCACACGCCACCATGCCCAGCTAATTTTTTTCTATTTTTAGTAGAGATGGGATCTCACTTTCGCTCAGGCTGGTCTTGAACTTCTGATTTTAAGTGATCCTCCCACCTTGGCCTTCCAGAATGTTAGGATTACAGGTGTGAGCCACCACACCCAGCCATAATCATAGTTCTATAACTAACCTTCAACGCTAATTAATTTTCAGCACAGTGGTATTCACACTGGGGCTAAATGGTCTCTACATTTACGGAGGCTATAGATCAATTTACTTTATAATTTTAAAAGGCATGGATCTACTCTTTTGTATTTTAAAACTTTTCCAAAATGTCCATGTGTTACTTTTATAATAAAAGGGCCAATCTTATTAAATTTTCAGATAAGAAAGGACAAATATTTTTTTGTTTGAGAGCCTTTAATTTCTAATAGGATACAAGGTAAGTGCTACAATAGAGTAAAGCAATCTCTATTTTAAAGTACTGTCCCATGTTTTGTTCAAAATTATTAACATAGCAAGGAATTTTCCTTCTTATAATGTATTCATATTTCTGCTCTAACAGTGAAAGTGCTCTGCTTGGATTTGTAGTCAAAATTCTCTACAGTTTTATGGCTGGGCACCATGGTTCATGCCCGTAATCCCAGCACTTTGGGAGGCTGAAGTGGGAGGATTCCTTGAGGCCAGGAGTTGGAGGCTTCTCTACAGTTTTAGTTAAAAGTACTTTAGAATGTTTATTTCTTGCTTTTTCCCATTTGCTTAAATATTCATAATTCTGGAAATAATCTACCTTTATCCTAATACTAGCACTAATGTAAACCAGGTGGGACTGTGGCCTCCCTACCCCTCAGAGATTTAGGTAAACTTAGTGCCATCACCCATTTTACGCACTGAGAGTCCAGACCCTACTTTAAGATTTCTGTGAATCCCCCAAGCTTGCTTCCTCTTTCAGGGCTCCCTGTGTTTCTTCCTTAGGCTAAGACGGTTCTTAGGAGCATTCTTTTCTCTGATTTCCACTGGAATTCCATACCTACCAAGCACTTCATGAGGTTGACAACTTTGTCAAGGATTTGTGGGGTTTCTGGGTGGGTAATATTTCATAATGCACAGCTAGCTTCCTATAATCTCAATGGCTCCACCTCTACCTCCTCCCCCCTCAGCACAATCAACAAATTCTGCCCCTTAATTTAGACTGTGTAATTTTTCACACTTAGAGCTTCAACTTCCAAGCAAGCTAATCATGGGATTTTCCCAAACAAAGGTGGGCCTCATTCCTAAGAGAAATTCTCACACCAGTTGTTAGGAAAATATATTTCCCCATTTGTTAAAAAGAGGATATCTGACACCTATGTAGGATAACATAATTCTGACTAACACTTCAGTTATCCCACTGATTTGAAAAGTTATTTCAATGATGGTGCTAAGAGTATCCCTTTCTCTATCTCTCCATGTGGTCTCTTTGAAAGCTGTGGGCTATGAAGAGGAAGACCTTCTTAAATAAGTACATACATGGGGAAAAAATGTCATCTCTGAAAACAGAATCTTTCAACTAATAGACAACAGTCATATTAACTTCCTGAGTATTATGTTATTATCTGATCACCACATTTTTGAGGTCAGTTGGTATTATTAACTTTATTTAAAAGATAGAAGATTTATGACACAAAAAAATTTTAGTTAGTTACAAATCTAGGATTATATGTCCTTAGAGTCCTAGTGTCATTTCCTAGGTGCTTTCAAACCACAGATCATTAATTACTAGCTTTAAAGATCAGTTTCTACGGTGAAAGTATCCCTAGTAAAACTCAGGGAAGTGAAAGTCAACGTTTATCCCCAAGTAATTTACAGTTGACTCTGGCACTGTGTCTAACTCCTTATGTAGAAAGTTATTCAGCAGCACGTGGGGGAGTTCTTGCAATGAAGAATTTTGCAGAAGATGGAAAAGACATCTTAAGAAGGTAGAAAAGTCACTCAGGTATTCATCAATGTACATTGCTTTTATTTCTTTATTAACTTGTAAAAATTAAAATCAATGCAATTCAATATTGGGGGGAAACATCTGATTTTACAACAATTTTTTCAGTGACTTCTATGTACTAGATACTATTTTAGCCACTGTAGGACACAAAGTTACAAAAGATAATGTCCCTGTTCCCAGAAAATTGCAATAGAGAGGATACAATAGTGGCATAATAATAATGGCCAACCCTTATAGAGTATTTACTTTGTGATAAGCACCGTTCCAAGGGCTTCTCATTCAATCCTTTACAAGTATATAAGAGAGGTACTATTACTATCCTCATTTTACAGATGAAGAAATTTAGACATACAGGATGGGTAATAATAATAGCCAATATTTACTGAGCACCAATAGAAGCTGGGACACTAATTCTAAGTGCTTACTAAATATTAACTTATTTACTTTTCATCAAAGCCTAGAAGGTAGGTAATATTATTTTACAGATTAGCTAATTTAATTTTCACAGTAAGCTTATTAATTAGGCTTTATTGATGTTCCTTTTTGCAAGCATAAATGGAGATACAGAGAAAAATAGATAATTAAATAACTTGGCCAAGGTCATACATTTAGTTAGTGGTGGAGCCAGGAATTAAACAAACTTAGTTTAATGGCAAAGTTTGCATCTTAACCACTCTTAAATGTACTTTCTTTACTACAAAATCCCATTGTATATACTTTTAGATTATATGAATTCAACCATACACACTGAGAGACACAGAGAAAAATATAAATGGATAGGGAAGTTCCTCTTCTCATTCTACTCAGTTGGCACATGCCTTGGAGGAAGTCTGTTATGGGAAATGAGGAAACTGCTCAGTTCCTGTGACTCTCATAGTGTGGACATTTTGCCAAGCTGAGGGTGACTTTAACTTTGAAGACTCTGCAGTTCTTATAACAGGATCTCTCTATGCAGGCCAAATCATTTCACCTGGTGTGCAACAGTGATGCGTTTCAGTGCTGGAGAAGAGTGTCGCCGACATAGAGAGTAAGTTGTTCTCTAAACTGGCACCTTCTTAAGAAGTTTCTATGAATCTTTTTGAGACAGAATCTCTCTCTGTCGCCCAGGCTGTAGTGCAGTGGCATCACTATAGCTCACTACAAACTCAAATTCCTGGACTCACACGATCCACCTGCCTCGATCTCCTGAGTAGCTGTGACTACAGGCGTGTGTGTGCAACCACGTCCAGCTAATTTTTCTATTTTTTGTAGAGACAGGGTCCCACTCTTGCTCAGGCTGGTCTCAAACTCCTGGTCTCAAGCAATCCTCCCACCTCAGCCTCCCAAAGTGCTAGGATTATAGGCGTGAGCCACTGTGCAGGGCCTACGAATTATTTTAACTGTATTTCTTTTTTCCCAAGTTTGCTAACTTTGGAGTCTAACTCCTGTGTAAGATAAAAGGCTGCTGCATACCAATATTATAAACTAAGGCAAAATATAGTGTCATCAGTAAAAGCTATGACAAGTCAAAGGAGGGCAAAAATCACACTTAGTTTGGAGGTTGTTGGAAAAGCAGGAAAAGCTTCATGGAGGAGACGATATTTGAGATGAACCCTGAGGGATATGTAGCTCTGACAGACAAAGCAAGGGAGGAAGTTTTATGTAGGAGGAGGATCCTGAGCAAAGGCACATAAGTGGGAAAGTTCAGGGTACGATCAGTGAGTAGACATTTATGGCTGGTGCCAAGACTGCATCAAGAGAAGCAGTGGGCCTGGACAAGACAGCCACTGAGCTATTCTACAGGGACCTTCGATGCCAGGATGAGAAGTTTGTACTCAGAGGTTCTGGGTAATGACATCATCATAGCTATGCTTTGGGGAGATTAATCTGGCAGGGATGTATAATATAAAGCTAGTTGGAATTGGACACAGTCAGCATTAAGCAAGTAAGTTACAGGTCTAACCCAGTAATCTGTGAAAAATAGAATAGAGCCTTATTTGAGACACTTTGGTTTATAAGAAAAAGGAACCAACTTGAGGTAGCTTAGGCTAAAAAGTAGAGTATATGATAAAGAAACTGAGGCGATTCAGAGAACTCTGGAACATGTGAGCACACCCCTCAGGTTAATAAACTTTTTTGTTGGGGGGAGGAGTGAAGGTCTCACTCTATTGCCCAGGCTAGAGTGCAGTGGCATCATCATAGCTCACTGCAACCTCAAACTCCTGGGCTCAAGCTATCCTCCTGCCTCAGCCTCCCATGCAACTGGGACTACAGGCATGAATCACCATGCCTGGCTAATTTTTCCTATTTTTAGTAGAGATGGGGGTCTTGCTCTTGTTCAGGCTGGTCTTGAACTCCTGGCCTCAAGCGAGCTTCCCGCCTCAGCCTCCCAAAGTGCTAGGATTATAGGTGTGAGCCACCATGCCCAGCCTCAGGTTAACAAACTTGAATTTCAGGGCCTCTTATTTAAACTGACTGCTTTAGAGGACCTGGGATGGGCCCTAGTAATATACTTATAGGGTCAAATATTGTTGTATAATAAAATTATAAAAGTTAAGACATT
>NW_012135192.1:3358481-3361165 GCF_000956105.1 Propithecus coquereli | reverse complement strand
TACCTATTCATGGACTCTTGAATATTAATTTTAGTCACAGAATTATTTTTATTTCCATTTTTCCTTTATATTATATTATGGGAGTTTCTAGTCTTTCGTATAGATTCACATGATCTACATGAACTTCCATCTCCTCTTCCCATTTATTCCATCCTTTTCTTTCTGGTATTCACATTTTAATTATGGTCCTCCTACGACCCTTTTATCCTCCCTATTGATTGGCTTCTGGTCCTGGCTTTAAATTTTTATCTTTTTTTTTTGCTTAGTAGTTAGTATCACCAGCAGATAGGAAAGTCTGCTCTAACACAATGTGGCAGACAGGAAGGGGAGCAAGAAGAGCAGGATACAGAAGCCACAGGCTGGAGTAGAGGGAATTTGTTGGCAACCAGTAGTGAAGGGAGTGTCTGGAGGGTGGGGAACATGGCCAGAAACACTCAAGCTTCTCTGGTAGTTCCTGCAATGTTAGGTAGAACAGGGAGGCTAACCAGAGGTGAGCCAGGCTACAAGGTGGCAGCAGTGCTCTGAGAATTTGGGGGAATAGGACATGAGGCTGGTGTCGAGGCTGAAGCAGAGAGCAATTATTTTCATCCAGTATGTTTGGACATGAACAGTTGAAGCAGGGTTGCTGTATGTGAGTCAAGAAAGCATTCTGGGTGGTGCAGTGGCCTGTAATCCTAGCACTCTGGGAGACTGAGGTGGGAGGATCATTTGAGGACAGGAATTTGAGACTAGCCCAGGCTATAGCAAGACTATTTGTAGACAACTCAAATGTCTACAAAAAATAGAAAAATTAGCCAGGCATGGTGATGTGCACCTGCAGTCTCAGCTACTTAGGGGCCTGAGGCGGGAGGATTGCTTGAGCCCAGGAGTGGGAGGTGCAGTGAGCTATGATGAGGCCACTGTACTCCAGCCTGGGCAACAGAGGGAGATTCTGTCCAAAAAAGAAAAAAAACCATTTTAATAGTATGATGTATGAATGATTAAGAACACAGGCTCTGGAAAAGGATTCAATATCCAACTCTGCCACCTACTGTGTAACTTTGAACAAGTAGCTCAACCTTTCTTAGCTGCAGCATCAACTTTAAAATGGAGATAATACTGAACTCATAAGATGAATGAACACAGGGCACCTAAGCAGTATGTTAATAGTGGCCAATATTATTGTCATTGCAATTATTTACTGTTATTAAAATAATGCCACCTACAGTGAATAGCTGACAAATAGGAAAAATCTCCAGAGAAGAAAGCAAATAAATAATGGGAAACCAAGGCTTTTGGCTTGTTTTTCTAATTTTTAGAGTAATCTGAAAAGTAAATGGAAAGAAACATTTCTATTAACTCATTTTAACTTAACAGCATGTAAGAAACAGGGTTAAATGCCCTTAAAAATATTCAGCTCGTAAATACGGAAATTTGTTTCAAGTATTTCCCCATGGATTATATTTATCTTTGTGTTTTAATTAACTACTATAGCATTTACTCTGAATTTTATTAGGAAAATAATTTAATTCAGAAAATTTAAATATTAATGTGGTCTTAAATCACTAATGTCTTCATGTACATTTCATTTGGAGTTTTAATTTTACAATGAAAATAAGGAAGTAAAGTCTGCTTACAAAAGTTGGCTTTAACATTAAAAATATTAGAAATTCTAACTAGAATAAAGTATAATCCATCTTAAATACTTCAAATATTTTAATAAAGCAATATAGTGTTCTTTAAAAGTAGTTTTTTCTGAGGATAGATTTAATAAAATTCTTCCAACTAAAGCACTATTTTAAAGAGAAGGCTGCTTTTGAAATATATCAAAAACTCAAATTATGACATTACTTTAAGTACTTATTTTACTAGAAAACATTACATGGTAAAGTATTATAACAATACTTGTAACTCATGAGGATTTAACTTTCCTTTTATATTCAAAACTTTATACTTTCTGCTTATTTATCTGACTGCATTTGATGGTACAAATTTCATCCTCAAAATTACTTCACTGGATTCTGGAAACTTAAGAACTTATCCCCCTAAAACTTATCCCCCTAAAATTATTTTGGTTTTGGTCATTCACTAAGGCAGCTCTCTTATAACTTACTTAATATACAATGTTTAAAAGATTCTGATTCATAAAAGTCAATACTTAAAAAGTGAGTTTGGGGACTGGTTTTCTTTGTTGATTCAGAGTATGGGAGAGTTATGAATAATCTTCTTTGCATAGAGGGTTGGATATAGTGGTTCACAAATAAGGTAGGTTAATTGCAAAATACAACTGAATAATTGCCCAAAACCACTCATTCTTTCAGGAGAGAAAAAGAAGAGATTTTTCTGGCTGTTCTTGTAAAGTCTGCATAGTCATTGGCAACCAGGGAATTTTACAACCTGTGATGAGGGAATCAAACAAGTTTAAAGATTGTATCAGTCAAAAAGAGATGTAAAGGACATTGGAAGCCAAGAAGGGTGGAGGGTGGGAGGGGGTGACAGGTAAAAACTTAACCATTGGGTACAATCAACACTATTCTGGTGATGGGCACACTAAAAGCCTTGACTTAAGCCTTATACAAGGTATTCATGTAACAAAAATATTTGTACCCCCTCACTATTTTGAAATAAAAAAATAAAAATAGGGGGGAGGGGGGCAAGGGCAACATACGTAACCTAAACATCTGTACCCCCATAATATGCTGAAA
>NW_012135192.1:3355731-3358431 GCF_000956105.1 Propithecus coquereli | reverse complement strand
GGTTCTCCCACAACTACCGGCATATACATACAAGATTCCAGACACATTAAGAGATTATAGTTGGCCTCTTAGTCCCAATTCTTGAAAGAACAAATATAATAGGCCCAGCTTAGATAAGATGCACCTTGCTGATTCAGTCAGCTAGAGCCAAAGAGAGCAAAGTTGCAGGGTACAAGCTTGATGGCTCTGGGGGCAAAACCAGGGCCTGCTTGTCAGAGAATGAGGTTGGAATGAAAGTATGTGAGAACAGGAGGTGCTAAAGAGCTTCACAACTCATGAGATTAGAGTGGGTATAAAACAAGGGTGTGTATGGGGGAAGTGATAATCAAAGTGAGGGTCACAAAGGAAGACTAAATTCTGAGGAGTAGTAGGTACATCACTTGCCCCTCCCAACCTTGAAATTCACTTTCTTGGGCTAATCTTTGGAGGCTTTGAGATATTTATTAATTGAGGTTATATTCCCTTATAAAATTTCAAAGCTCATTTGTTGTTTTGAGGATATTTTTTAGAGAGATATTTCACCTCTTTATAGCTTATCAAGAAGATTTTTCACATGCTACCCTCATAATATTGTCATTTCAGACTGATGTTAACTTTATAAATTCTAAAATTAAAAAAAATAATAAAGTGTTTGTTACTTAGCAGACTAAATGGCTGTAGGCCCTGGTAAATATATGTATGTGTGTGTGTGTGTGTATATATATTTTTTTTACTGTAATTTGTCTTCCCTTTTTTCTCTAATCAGATCTTTGAAATATTTTTCCTACAAGAATAAAAATAGCTAGCATAACTGGAATACATACAAAAAAACTTTTGCTTTCTTATCTTCCTTTTTCATTCCTTCACTCCATTCATCTCACTCCAGAAACCTGCTTCTAGAAAAGAGGATCCCAGTGAAGATGTTTCAGTGGGGAGAAGATTCCACAAAGTCAATCACATATCCCACACTCCTGTGAAGTACTCATTAATCTCCTTTCAAGGTATCTAGACTGTTTAGAGGGAAACCTCCTGTTGTCATCTGAAAATTCTATACTCAAAAAGCTCAGTGCTACCCACTTGGTGCTGATAACCACATGTGTATCTTTGGTACGAATTTGTCCCTTGCTCTTTTTCTCAGCATGCTGGCATTTGGAAGTTCAATATATTAGGGCCTGAGGGGCACTAAATCTAATATCTAATCTAGATTAAAGCCTGATGTTCTGGGAAGGCTCTAATATCTAGTTCCTTCCTAATTTAACAAGTATTACCGTAATGATTGAAGAGTTCTTTGGATTAATGGTAAATAAAAAATGTTAAAGACTGAAAATTTCAATGATCGGCATAAAAATAATTAAGTTTTCCACCATATAAATTGGAAATGCCAAACTGACTCAGAGTAAATGTAAACCAACTTATAAAATATACAGGCCATCCTGGGTAAGAATTGAAAAGCAAAATAATTTTGAAAATACAGATATGACTAGCTATAGTCAAAATTATAAGTAGATAATTGTCTACATTTGAGTCCACAGTTTGCCTAACCAATGTTAGCTCTTTCCTAAGATTTGCCTTAGTTCCCTAATTTCCCTGCTCTCTGCCTGCCTCACTAGATCCAAGCCCTTCTCTGTCATCCTGTACCTGGTTTCCTCCCCTTTCCACGACTTCCTTCCACTCCCCTCCTCCTGCTCTGCTTTATCAAGTCAATTAAAGCGAGCTTGTTATTGCTAAACTCCTTGCACTAGGCTCAAGAGCATCACCATATCATCCTCTCACCTCACTGACCTCAAAAAGGAAGCCTGCGAAAATAAGAAAACCTAGATTCAAATTCTAATTCTGCTCAGCTGTATTAACAAACGCAAGATAAATTTTCAGCCTCAGTTTCCTCAACTATAGGATGATTAGGTTAAATATATACTATTTCTGTCAGATCTAAGACAGTAAAAGCTAGAGGCTGGGGCTCCTGTTCTCAACCTTCTCTTGCCTCTTCCATCTGTCAAAGTTTAAGTCTATGCTTTGTCCTGATAATAAAGGGACCTACTTTCTCCTTAGTCATACTAGGTGGTGACAATTAATCCTTGTTAACGTATTACTTTTCTTTCCCTATCCAGGCAACCAAATAAAAATGCACACTTTGCAAGGGGGCTCTGAAATTCTCTAGTAATAGACTATAAAGCACTTTTAGGCTCGTTAGATTGTGAACTGGACTTCTTCACCTTCCTCAAATCACATGTCAGAACTACTGCCTGTACGCAGGGGAGTGCTATAGGGAGAGGTTGGCCCGACCAAGCCTTTAGGTTTGGAGAGGATAATGAGGAGGAGGAAGTTGAGCAGAGTGTTAAGAACTAAGAGTCTGGAGCAGCCTTCCCTAGTCACTTGCTGGTGGTCTTGGGAAAAGTTATTTTACCCCTTTAGTCACCTCAGTTTCGTAATCTGCAAAATGATAATACTATAATATCTCCCTGATTGGGTTATTGTGAGGATTAAAAGATAATACACCCATTTGGGATGATGCTAAATTTCAAAAGCATTTTGTTGGGATTTAGAACTCTGACCACATATAAGTACAGATATTATCAATTACTATACCTATTCATGGACTCTTGAATATTAATTTTAGTCACAGAACTATTTTTATTTCCATTTTTCCTTTATATTATATTATGGGAGTTTCTAGTCTTTCGTATAGATTCACATGATCTACATGAACTTCCATCTCCTCTT
>NW_012135192.1:3342024-3352456 GCF_000956105.1 Propithecus coquereli | reverse complement strand
GGGTATGTGTGAAGGGTAAGTGAAGAATGGGAAGGGAAGTAAAGAGGGAGGGGTACTTGGATTTTTAAAAAGTCTACTTTGCATTATTTCAAAATTGATGATGAGAATGTGTTAATGAATCACTTTTGTAATTAAAAAATAAAAATGACTCATTAACACAAACAAAAGCAATCCAGTTACAACACAGAGTTCTCCTATTCCATGATCATCAGTTTGCTACTAGGACTACTGGCCACACCTGAGCTTTCCTACTAACCCTGAGGTCTGTAGAATGCTTTGCTGCAAACTTTCTGCGTTTCTTACTTGGCCTACCTTCACAAGGGATGTGTCTAAGACCCACTACCAAAGAGCTGCCTCAGAGACATCAAATTAGGCATCTCCAAGGCCAATACCAGGGAAGCAGATTGCTCTATCCATTATTGTTTCAGCCAGCTATCACAACACTAATTCTGGGAAGCAAACCCCTCCAAAACACAGGGCTTAAAACAATAATCCCTTATTTTGCAGGTCACTGACTCCAAGCCGGGGGTGGTTCCAGACCTGCCCCAGGTGTGTCTCCCATCCTTCTTGGACCAGCAGACTACCCAGGTATGCTCATCACATTGTAAATGGCAGAAATGCCAGACAGGCAAGCAGAAACATGAAATACTTCTTGAGGCCAGGCTCATAACTGTCACACTGTCACTTATGCCCATATTCCTTTGGCCAAAAGCCAATGGAATATTGTAAGCCCAACATTAAGAGGGTAGAGAAACATCCTGTCTCTAATGGGAAGAACTACAAAGCCATATTTCAAAGGGCATGCATACCTGGAGTAGTGAAAAATTGGGAACTATGTTATCCACCACTGTTATCCACCTGGGACTTTCCAGCTCACTGCCAATTGGCAGTGGGAGATACACATTTCTTCTCAAGGTAGCTGACAACACTAACAATATGACACAGCAGGTGAGATCTGTCCCTATCTACAGGAATCAAGCTTTGTTCTTGCATGCTCCTTAATATGCCATGCTATGTTTGTTATGGAAATGTAGTAATAGTATTCATTATTAATTAATTCCTTACAAATATCAAAGTGGACAATGGTTCCCGTAAGTTACAGGTTATTTTACAAGAAATAGGAGATAAAAATACTGCCTTAGAAAGGGTGGTATGTATGCAGTATGCTGTTCATTGTGCATTGAAGTTTGAATATTACCAAGGCTTTACAGATCCTTTAGTTCAAAAGGGAGTCACCATGTTTCAGAACTCAGAAATCCACAAAACTTCATCAGTGTTAAGAGGATCTTTGACTAACCGTCATGCTATCCAGGTTTCCCCTGAGTTTAAGAATAAACGTTTCTTGGGCCAGGCGCGGTGGCTCACGCCTGTAATCCTAGCTCTCTGGGAGGCCGAGACGGGCGGATTGTTTGAGCTCAGGAGTTCGAAACCAGCCTGAGCAAGAGCGAGACCCCGTCTCTACTAAAAATAGAAAGAAATTAATTGGACAACTAAAAATATATAGAAAAAATTAGCCGGGCATGGTGGCGCATGCCTGTAGTCCCAGCTACTCGGGAGGCTGACGCAGGAGGATCACTTGAGCCCAGGAGTTTGAGGTTGCTGTGAGCTAGGCTGACGCCACGGCACTCACTCTAGCCTGGGCAACACAGTGAGACTCTGTCTCAAAAAAAAAAAAAAAAGAATAAACGTTTCTTAAATAAGAATAGGATCCCCCAGAGTTGCTTTTTAAGCTAGGAAAGGAAGAATCACCCCCAAGTAGAGAGACAATAACAGTATTAAAAAATAAAGAGATCATTACATTCTCAGGTTCTTCAGAGACTTAAATCAGTGGAGCCTCCTATGGTTTTCTGACATTTAAGCTCTACTCTAGGGTTATTTCCACGGTTCCCACGTTTAAGAACAGCTACCACTTATATTCCTCAGGGTTTCTTCACTCAAGACTGGTTGTGGAGTAGCAAAAAAGAGTAAGGCTAGAGCCCTGAAATAAACCTGGCGAAGTGTGCCAGGTGCCAGGTCTATCGCAGTGAGGCTGCAGGAGCCGGAGAGGGGAGCACCAGGACAGCCCTCGCGCGCACCGGGACGCTCAATGCTCTTTGTTAAAGAAACGAATACAAGAAAACGCGGCGGCGGGGAATGGTGGTGGTGAGGGAAGCGAATGAAGCGTTTATATGCATAACTGTGCCTAAGAAAACCCATTAATGAGACTCGCCGAACGCTGGGCAACCCAGGGCACCGTGTCATTGGCTTTTGTGCACTTGGAGGCGCGTGAGAGTGCCCTGTTCAGAGGTTCCCCTTTGTGTGAAAGTGTGAAACCAGAAGCGTGCAGCGACTGCTGGGTTTTCGTTTTCGAATTCTCAGGCACTTGGCCCAAAATACTCCCTCACCAAATACACTCTCCATCCTCGCACCAACAATACTCGGACTTGAGTTACTTCTCCGTTGCGGACCGAGCGCGGAGCGACAATGGCTCGGTGCGGGAGCCAACAGCTCTCGGGGCAGCGCCGAAGGGGACCCGCCGCGCTCCGCAGCTGCGCGCTGGGCCCGGCCGCCCGACAGCCAGCAAACGCCGGCACCAACCGCCGCGCGGCCGGGCGGTTGGGCGGGTGGTAATTTCTGGGAATGGGGCGGGGTCCGCGGGTGTACTAGGCCGGGCGTTTGCGAGCGGGAGGAGGAGCGGGCGGCGCCGAGGGGCGCGAGGCAGGCGGGGCGGTGCGCCACGTGCGTCACCGGCCGGGGCGGGGCGGCGTCGCGCTCCTGCCCGCCCGAACCCCCACCTTTTACTTAGCCGAGGCTGAGGAGTGGGGACGAGATCGATCTAGGCTAGGAGTTTTGCAACCTCTCGCTCCCCAGTAACTGTGGGACTGCCCGAGTGGGGGCAGTCCCCAGAGGACAAGGGCGAGAGGCCTGAGTTAGGGACCGGGTGACAGCCAGGGCTCGCGAGGGGCCTCAGAGTGGCGAGGGTGTGTGCGTGCGGTCCCGGCCGGCTGGGAGAGGCGGGCCGGCGGGCGCTGCAGGTGCACGCCTGCCCCGCGCGGTGGGGCTCCCCGCACCAGTCCTGGGCTGGAGAGCGGGATGGGGAAGCCCCGGGTAGGGAGCCGGACAAGCGGCGAGCGTCTTTACCTGAGAAGGCGGGTTTGGGAGAAGTTGGGCGATAAGAGAAGGGCGGGATTCCAGAGAGCAACAGAGGAAGGTTCGGCGTGTTGGTGGGGGCCGAGGGCGGCTGGGCCCCGCGGGGTATAAATAGACGGTCGGGGTTTGACAGGCGCTGCGGTGACTGGCGGTGCCGTCCCCCCACCCCCGCCCCGCCCCGCCGCGTGGGGAGGGGAGGAGCGCTCGGAGCCCGCGGGGAGGGGGAGGCGCACTGGAGTGTCCTGGTGGCGGCGGCTGGAGGCCGAGGGGGAGGAGCCGAGGCGGGGGGTGGAGGGAGGAGGCCAGGAGCGGGGCGGGGGCCATCATTGCTCCCCGCGCCAAGCTCTGTGTCGCCGCCGTCGCTTCGGCGGTTGGGGGTCTGTGGGGCGGCGCGGGCGGGGGCCGCAGCGCGAGGCGGCGCGCCTCTGTTTTGTCTCCTCCTCTCCCTGTGGAGCGGCTTGGGCTGCGGGGGAGGCCCCGGCTCCCTCCGGACGCCCGGCCAACGGCGGCAGCGGCGGATAGTCCGCGGCCCTGCTAGGAGGGAAAGGGGTGCTGCGGTCTTTCCCAGGCGACGCGGAGAGCAGGTAAGAGCGCGGGCAGCCGAAGCTGAAGAGGGGGAGCGCGGAGGGCGCGGCGATAAAGCCTCGCTGTCCCGAGTGCCGCCTCCTCCCTCCGCGCCCCCGCCCCGCGCCTGTGTTGTTTGCTCCGGGGTTTGCGGAGGGGTTTTCCGGAGGCTGTGGCGGTGACACTGGAAGGGGGCCGGGGAAAGGGGGCTGAGTGTCCCCGGGCAACGGTCGGGGAGCGGGACTTAGAGAAAGGGGAAGGCGCGCTGCGCGCCTGCCGGCTGGGAACGCAGGGCAGGGCTGAGGGAAGAGGTTACGGACCCCGGCGGGGGGGATGGGCCGAGCGCAGCTGGTCTCGCTGTGTTTACATCTTTGCGCTAGTCACCTCTGCCGAGAAGCGGACTGAACTGACCCGCCTCATCCCGCGGGTAGTCCGGGGCGGGGGTCCGACTCGGCTCCCGAGGAAGCGCGTCCTGGGAGGGTCTGTGTTGGGCGGGAGTCTGCGGCGGGCGCCGGGGCTGGGCGGCGAGCTCAGGGCGGGACCTGGGAGCCTGGGGCCGCTCCGTGTGGCGGGGTGGGGTGGGAGGTGGTGGTGGCTGGACACCAGTTTCCTTCCCGGTCGGGCCTTATCGCCGCCGCTTACCTTTCCTTCCCTCCGCTGCTAGCTTGCACGACAGGTTGAACTCGGCTGTTCTTTTATTCTCGCTCTCCACGCCGGCCCCCTGCTGCCACTTCCCCCAGTTCCCTGGGGGAGGGGTAGGGAGGCTTGGCTCTGATCGGAATCTGTTTTTTAAACACAACAAAAACAGGCTCAGTAACACGCACGTCCAGTACCGCCTTCTGGATATTTTCTCGCCAAGCTGGCCCTCAGGGACCGCGCTACTGGATGTTCTAGGGGCACGGGAGGAGGACAGTGAGGGGCTCTGCCCGGGCTGGGTACTAACTCGGTACTGACTCTCACCGAGCAGCTTCGTGAGCGGGGCAGCCGAGCCCCCTCTCTCGCTCTAGTTGGGCATTTTTATTCCGTGTCAATAAAGGACGGAGAAAATATTCCATAACACCAAGAGTAATCCAGATTGCACAGTTTCTAGTGTTCCTCATGGGCCAGCATCCTGGGCTTCCTTTCTGGGAGCCAGATTCACTGCAGAATAGCTTTTAAGTTCTTAGTACTTCATTAAATGAGTAAGAGGGGAACACTTCGTTGTAAAACTGTAATACTTCCCCCTTTCTTATGTTCATGAACATTTACTTCAGCTGTATGGTTTAAATTCTAATCCGGTGATGAGAGAACAGTAATCGTGTGTTTGGTAATCAGATTTGCTTTTCTTTTTATCTGTGAGTCTCTATCGAGAGGTAAATTATGCACCTTTTCTAGCGCCAGAATCACAGAAAAATGTATGTTTTACTAAAATAGGATTGGGTATTTGTGTTTCAGAGTTCCTTCAAAAGGTAGCATGACTTTATATAAGACTGGAAATCATTGAATTACGTTTAAAGGAATTTAGGAATAAAGTTTATATAGGACAATAGTTCTATAGAGTGGATTCATGTGAATATTATTGAGATATCTAGTTAAACTTATGAAAACGAAACTGAATAGGAAATTGAGATACTTTGGGCGTTTAAAATTTAAATATTTAATGTCAACTTATTTTGAAGCTTAGTGATTTAGCTAGTAACTGGGATTAATCGTTGTCCCTCATCTCAGACATAAATATTCATTTATACAATAATCAGCTTGAGTATGGTTGGGAAGAATTTCTAACTTTGGGATTTTTATATCCTAAGTAAACAGATTGATAACTGTGGTAGGGCCTGCCAATGTTAATAGCTTTACCTCCTCAAAGTTTGTGTACCTTTTTTTGTGTGTGTAGGAGGGTAAACAGCTTTATTGCAATATAATTCATATACCATTCAATTTGTTTTAAAGTGTACAGTTCAGTGGTTTCTTTCTTTCTTTCTTTCTTTTTTTTGAGACAGGATCTTGGTCTGTTGCCTGGGCTAGAGAGCAGTGGTGTTATCGTAGCTCACTTTAACCTCAGACTCCAAGCAATGCTCCTGGTTCAGCCTCCAGAGTAGCTGAAAATACAGGCACAGGACACCACACTCGGCTAGTTTATTTTTAAATTTTTTTTTAGAAATGAGGTCTCCATATGTTGCTCAGGCTGTTCTGAACTCCTGGCCTCAAGCTATCCTCCCACCTCGGCCTCCCAAAGTGCTGGGATTGCAGGTGTGAGCCAGCCTCAGTGGTTTTTAGTACAGTTGTTCCTTGCTATCTGTGGAGAATTGGTTCTAGGACCTCTTGAGGATACCAAAATCTATGGATCCTCAAGTCTCTGATGCACAATGGCATAGTATTTGCATATAAGCTATGCACATTCTCCTGTATACTTTAAATTATCTCTAGATTCCTTACAGTACCTAATACAGTGTACCTACTATATAAATGTTATGTGGTATTGTTTAGGGAATAATTATGTGGAAAAAAAGTCCGTGCATGTTCAGTACAGACAATTTTTTTCCGAATATTTTCCATCCCTGGTTTGTTGAATCCATGGATTGGGAACTCAGGGATATGGAGGGCTGACTTTATATTCAAAGTTGTGCAACCATCACCGTAATCATCTTTAGAACATTTTCATCACCCCAAAAAAGAACCCAGTACCCACCCATTAGCAGTCACTGTCCATTTTCGCCCAACACTCCCAGTCTTAAGCAACCGCTGATCTACTTTCTATCTTTGTAGATTGGCCTCTTCTGGACTTTTCATATAAATGGAACTGTATAATGGTCTTTTGTGACTGGTTTCTTTCACTTAACATAATGTTTTTAAAGTTTATTCATGTTGTAGCAGGTGTCAGTACTTCATTTCTTTTTATTGCTGAGTAATAGTCCATTGTATGGATATATTTTATTTTTCCATTCATCAGTTGGTAGACATTGGAGTTTCCACTTTTTGGCTATTATGAATAATGCTGCTGTGAATAATTGTGTACATGTTTTGTGTGTGAACATGTTTTCATTTCTCTTAGGTATGTACGCTTTTAAAGAAGTCAGCCTTTTGGTTTATTTATAATACCAAAAAATTCATCCATTTTGAGTGTAACATTCAGTAATTTTTAGTAAATACATAGAATTGTGAAACTCATCACAAGCCAATTTTAGAACACTTTCATGACCTCCAGAAATTCCTTATAGCCTTTTTGTAGTTAATCCTCACTCTCACCCCCAGCCTCAGGCAGTCACTGATTTGTTTTTGTCTTCATAGATTTGCTTTTTCTGGATATTTCATATAAATGGAATCATACAATATGTAGTCTTTTGCATCTGTCTTCTTTCATTTAGCATAATGCTTTTGGGATTCATTCTTATTGTAGCGTGCATCAATATTTTGTTCCTTTTTATTGCTAAATAGTATTTCTTTTTTATGAATATACAGTAGTTCTCCATTATCCGTGGGGGATACCTCTGGGGGATTCCAAGACCCTCAGTGGATGCTAAAATCTCAGATAGTACTGAACCCTATATATACTATTTTTTCCTCTCTACATATCTATCTATGATAAAGTTTAATTTATAAATTAGGCACAGTAAGAGATTAAAAATAACAATAAAATAGAACAGTTATAACAATATACTATTCACAATTTCATGGCTAGGATATTTGTTCTTACTGTAGATCTTAGCAACCTCAGTATACAACTTTTTTTTTTCTTACTAAATTGAGAACTTTTACCTTTTCACTGAAAGGAAGCATTTTCCAACTTCTTTTTTGGCATATCTCAATTGTCAGCATCCCTGCTCTTGAGCTTTGGGGCCATTATTAAGTAAAGTAAGGGTTACTTGAACACAAGCACTGTGATACCATGACAGAGGATCTGATAACTGAGATGGCTACTAACTGGCAGGTAGTGTATACAGTATGAGTACTTGGACAAAGGGATGATTCACATCCCAGGCAGGACTGAGAAGAATGGCATGAGATTTCATGTTACTCAGATTGGTGTGCATGTTTTAAAACATGGATTGTTTATTTCTGGAATTTTCCATTTAATATTTTCAGAACACCTTTGACTGTGGGTAACTGAAACTGTGGAAAGTAAAACTGGATAAGGAGATAAGGGGGGACTACTGTACCACATTTTGTTTATCTGTTGACCAGTTTATAGGTGTTTAGATTGTTTTCAGTTTTTGAGTATTTCAGATAGTGATCCTTGAATATTTGAGTACAAGTCTTAATGTGGATGTTTGGTTTCATTTCTGTTAGGTAGATATCTAGGAGTAGAATTATTGCATCCTGTGTTTACCTTTTTAAGAAACTGTCAAACTATTTCCCAAAGGGGCCATGCCATCTTACATTCCTAACAGCAAGGTGTGAAGAGTTCCAGTTTTCTTCATGTCCTTGCCAACACTTACTATTGTCTATCTTTTTTATTATAGCCATTCTAGTGGATATAAATTTGTTTACTCTTTGTGGTTTTAATTTGAATTTCCTTATGACTCATACCATTGAGCATCTTTTCAGATGATTATTAGCCATTCATATATCCTTTTTGATGACAAAAGATTCAAATCTGTTGCCTATTTTTAAAGTGAGTTGTATGACTTATTATTACTGAATTGTAAGAGTTTTTTTTAATGTATTCTAGATGTAAGTCCTTTAATAATATTTGATTTGTAAATATTTCTTTACAGTTTGTGGCTGGTCTTTTCATTTTTTTAAAATGGGGGATTGGGATGTTTTGAAGGGCATACATTTTAATTTTGATGGAGTCCAGTTTCTCAGTTTTTTGCTTTTATAGCTTACGCTTTTGTTGTCTTAGATAAGAACTCTCTGCTTAGCTCGGCGTGGTGGCTCATGCTTGTAGTCCTAGCACTCTGGAACGCCAAGGTGGAGGGATTTCTTAAGGCTAGGAGTTTAAGACCAGCCTGAGTAATATAGTGAGACCCTGTCTCTACAAAAAATAAAAAAATTAGCTGGGCATGGTGGCACACACTTGTAGTCCCACGTACTCTGGAGGCTGAGGCAGGAGGCTTGCTTGAGCCAGGGAGGTTGAGGTTGAGCTATGATGACACCACTGCACTCTGGATGGGGAAACAAAGTGCAACCTTGTCTCAAAAAAAAAAAAAAAAAAAAAAAAAAGAAGAAGATGACTCTACTTAATCCAATGTCTTGGGGAGTTTTCACCTTTTTCTTCTGGAAGTTTTATAGTTTTAGTTCAAAACTTTAGATTTTATGATCTATTTTGACTTAATTTCTGTGTAAGGTGAGAAATAATGGTCTCAATTCATTGTTTACATATGGTTTGTTCTGTCAACCTAAGTAACAGACTGTCTAAAAGAAAATGATATTCAGAAATGAGCATTGCAGTGGGAATACACATGCCATAGTAAACTATGTGCATATTCAGGAGATAAAGGAAGACATAGGTTTTTGAAGGAAAAATGAAGAGGATTATGTAATTGTTTTGAATCAATTATCCTTAGCTACAAGGATCAGTAACAAGGATTGTACCAATCTGAGGTGGGACAGCCAGTTGCTCACTACATGTCTTTGCAGAAGTATTGTTTTTATGAAGTTGTGATGGCCTTTGTACTAGGCTGTGTTTTTTTGTATTCTTTTGTGATCATACTTCTTCATTCTTTGTGCATGAGAATGCTTCCTTCATGGTCTTCCCTGGCTCTATTTGTCAGGGTTTTTAAAACAACTGACTCCATTTTAATTGAGAAACTTTCACATTTCCTGCTTTTGATCAAGATCTTTCTTCAGAAGCATCACTGATCAATCATCCTGTAATTAGGTTTTAATTGTCCCTTGGTCCCCAGATGAAGCTGTTCTGGGTTGTTGGTCTGGTCCCACATCGGAGGGAGTGATTGGTGACTAGCAGTCAGTGTCAAAAATCTTTTAGCCACATTTGAGCAACAAGGAAAGCTTGGAGGGAGTGATTTTCAGGCTAAATCTCCCAGGAGTCCTTTGTTAAGTTCAGTTTTTGTCTTTTCCTTAGGTGTTGGCTATCATTTCAAAGTGTAGGGCCAGCATTATTCTGTTAGGAGTTGTACTTCTGCAGAAATTTGAGAAATAACAGGTACAAAGTTTAAAAAGGAAAACACAAAGTAAAATGAATAGTAATATGATGGTTTTGAGCTATGAGCCTAGGCTTAAAGGCAATCAATTGAATAAATCAAATGACCATAGGGAAGTAGGTGGGACATATTGTAACCACATGGCTTGTTTTCTTGTTTTGTGTATGAGTCTCATCTTTCCTAGAGGAATTTATCCAGATACAGCGTATGTAGTATTAGCACAAACATTTCCTTCCTTAACCGGTAGATAATGTAGAGTAGTTTTATCATGTAGTATTCCATGACTGGGTTGAATTAAAGCAGAGTGTGAGCAACAGTTGTATTAGGGATCTTGCCAAAGTCACCCACTAGGTGAATGAAAGGATCTCTTAGGTCAGATTCTGTCAAGTTACCAACAGAAGCTACTGATTGTGAAATTTCAATTATAGCATTATCCTGCCAAGTGAAAAAGATAGACATTACGAGGGGTAAAGAGTCTCATTATAATATGGAGTCTTGTTCCATTGTCTTGGGAGAAGCTGTCGACAGCGTGAAGTCATCAACTTCTCATCCTGGTTTGCAGTTGAATGTCTCTGGTTATGACATTGGGTAGTTTGGTGAACTTTTCTGTGTGGCCCAAACATCAGGCATGAGACTTGTCCCTTAAAATTTATCTA
>NW_012135192.1:3338916-3340784 GCF_000956105.1 Propithecus coquereli | reverse complement strand
GAAGTTCATTATAATTAGCAAGTAACAAGGAAATTTGGTTATTTTTATGGCATACAACATAATAACCAGAATTATGACTAATGACAGATTTCTAAGAGTTTTATACAATTTTGGAACATTTGTATCAATAAAATATCTGGAAGTGTAATTGAAAGGTCTAGCATCACTGATTTGACAATGATCTTTGTATAATTCAACATATCAAATAAACCTGATTTCCTTTAATGTTTCTCTTTTATAAATCTTTGAGAAGGTCTAGCACCCTGTGGAACATCCCAAAGTTAGTTTGAGGTCAAGAAATACTTACTTTAGAACTTGATATTGGGGAAGCCTCACAAAGATGTCAAAAGGTTTAAAACACCTGATCAAAACAAGGATCACAGGTCACTGTGAAATATTAGTCATTCATTAATAATCAAAAGACTTCAAAAGCCATACAGAAAGTTACAAGGATGTAAAAGAAACATTAACTCTTTCAAACTCCAGTTTTTCTAAGTAATCAAAAAACCTGACAAAGATAACATGAAACACGGGGAATTACCTTGATAAGATGTAAAATCTTTGTTTCTTAGGCCAGTTACCAAAAAGGTAAGGAGAAACCTCCTGCAGGGAGATTGCTTCTCCTTATGGGAAGCCCATTTAGATAACCTGGAATTAGACACAGGAAGAGTGTGTGTCCAAGGTTGTGAGTGTACACGATATTATAGAGGAATATAAACAGGAAAACTAGTACCTTGAGCAGGGGAATATGTGGCTCTTAGTATAAGAATGGGAAATTTCCTGGTTAAATGGAGCAATTCAGACACAGCAAAAAAAAGCCATGAATACAAGTTATCCTTTTTTTTCTTTTTTTTTAAACACTAGGGATTGATACTAACAGAATTAAGTTATACTGGAGGAGAAAACATTGCTCTAAACTGTGAAGTAGTTGAGAATATGGCTGAAATCTAAAGAAACAGATTTCGGAATTAAAAATCAAAACCTCTTGCAGTTTTTACTAAGAGCAGATCAAAACTTCACGAAAGCCTTGTTCTGACATAGGGGACCAAAGTTTTAATTTTCTATCGTGTGTTATATGTATATTTTTAATCACAGCTCAGACTTTAAAAAAACTTATTAATAATTCTCTTTTAATTATAGCCAACTTGATCACACACAAACTTACTTTCATAAATTCATCCTTCACAAACCTCCAACTTACTCAGACCTTCTACATCATGCTTAGACCTTTAGTTTTGTCCTATACTTCCTCTTTCTTAAATAACCAGTCATTCTACTTTAGGACAGAATTTAATTTCTTTTTTTCCTTATCATTTTGAAGAGTTATTCTGTCTTTCTCTGTTTCTTTCTCTTTTCTTTTCTCTCTCTTTCCTTTTTCTTTTTTTCCCTTTTTTCCATTTTCTCTCTTTCCTTTCTCTTCTCTTTCTCCCCTCTTCCTCCTCTCTTCCTTTCATCTTCCCCCCTCCCCCCCCTCCTCTCA
Source organism: Propithecus coquereli (assembly GCF_000956105.1). Classification (NCBI taxonomy): domain Eukaryota; kingdom Metazoa; phylum Chordata; class Mammalia; order Primates; family Indriidae; genus Propithecus; species Propithecus coquereli. Next base: position 3,339,304 of record NW_012135192.1, on the reverse strand, counting down.
ACGGAATCTCTCTATGTTGCCCAGGCTGCTCTCAAAACTCCTAGGCTCAAGGGATCCTCCCATCTCAGCCTCTTTAGTATCTGGGACTATAGGCATGCCCCACCAGTTACTCTGTTTTTAACCTTCGTTACCGAAAATACTTCTTCATACTCATAACTTCACATTTCTTTCCTACTTACTGATTCCTTTCTATCTTATTTCTATTTCCTTTCTAGATTTTACTTTTTGAAACAACCTTAAATAACCTCTGAATTTAGCCAATTCTTTTTTTCTCAATAGAGAACACATTGTTATGACTTTATTATAATTTTTCTCATCCAAAAACATTTTACTTTTTACTATGCTTTGTTTACAGAATTATATACGTTTGTTAGAACTGAAAACTCTT
>NW_012135192.1:3324679-3325846 GCF_000956105.1 Propithecus coquereli | reverse complement strand
TATAATTGTCATACCTTTAATTGCTCAAACTTGGTTTCCTTATTTGGAGATAAAATTAAATTTTAGATGGAGGATGGTACTTAAACTATGTACTACATCTTAAAATGATATTTTATTAGTATTTCATGATATTCATGAACATATGTTACTCATAAATGCTAAATTTAATTCGGTAGTTTTTATTTAAATATAATTGCTTGCAAGAACAGGGTCTCCATTTAAAAAATTAAAATTAATAATTTGCTTATAATTACTAATATTTATTGATATATAGGATCAGTGTACATTTAAAAGAGATGTTATTAATTCTGAAATATTGGGTCACTTTCTGACCTGATTATATAATGTAATGTCTACTTGTTTGTGTATGCTTCCTGCTTTTAACCAGTTCTCTCAGGGTAGGTGCTAAGGGGTAGGAAAAAACAGAAGAAGCCTAAAAGAATGATGTAATGTGTTAAAATGTTTACAAAATATCAAAATCTTCTTATCAGCCTGTACAGTTAATAATATAGTATTAATTCATTTTAGGTTCTTGGGAGATCATAGTAAACATGGTAAATGCTATCCCTGTTCTCATGGCACTTATATTCTGGTAGGGGATACAGACATTAAACATCTAAACAAATAAGGTAAATTTAGAATGATAAATACAATGAAGAAATAAAATAGGGTAATGTGACATCAAATGGAGAATGATGAGGGAGTCACACATAGATAGAATATAATTTGGGGCAGGGGAGCAGTGAAAGAAAAGTCTCCCTGCAAGGGTGATATTTAGGGTGAGTTCTGCATGGCAGGTGAAGAGGATTCATTCTGTTGACAGTATGGAAGAATCTTCTAAGCTAGAGAATAGGAATTGCAGAGACAAGAATAAGCCTTAGCGTATTGTAGAAATAGGGCCAGAGTGACTGGAGCTTAGCAAGCCAGTGAAGGAAAGATAAGGGATGAGTGAAGTCAGAGAGGTGGGCTGGGATAGCCCCAGGATGATCTTTATATAGACCATGTTAAAGAGTTTAGGGTTTTTTTTTTCTAAGCGTGGTGGGAACCCATAGGAAAAATACTGCAGTGGCTTTCATTCTTGGCTAAAGAATTAATTTACAGCTCAGTATATAATTTCTTTTCTTTAACAGTCAGTATGAGTAAATATATGTAGAATTAAAAAAAATG
>NW_012135192.1:3323278-3324585 GCF_000956105.1 Propithecus coquereli | reverse complement strand
GAGGGCTTAATCTGTTCACATTTAATGTAATCATTGATAGCAGATTTATGTCTGCCATTTTGCTAGTTATTTTTCATGTTTCATTTATTTTTTATTTCTTTGTTTATTCTCTACTGCATCTTTTGAAGTTAATAGGTATTTTTCAGTGTATCACTTGAATTCCTTTGTTAGTTTTTTTAACTGTATTTTTTGAGTTATTTTCTTAGGTTTCTCTAGAGATTACAATATGTCATAATTTATTGTAATCTACTTCAGATTAAGACTAATTTAATTATGGTAACATAAAGAAACTTTGCTTCAATATAGTTCCATTATCTCCCTCCTGTCTGTTATTATTATCATATATACTTTTATGTGTTATAAACTCAACAATACAGGTTTATAAATTTGCTTTGCAATTGAATGTCTTTTAAAACACTTAACAGAAGAAAAATATATTTAAACAGTCTTTTAATATACACATATATACCTTTTATGGTGCTCTTTATTTCTTCGTACGGATTTGAGTTACAGTCTGGTTATATTCTCTCATTCTGAAGAACTTTCTTTAGGATTTCTCATAAGGGAGATCTGTTTTCAATGAATTATCTTAGTCTTTGGTTTTCTCAGATGTTTTTTATTTTGCCTTTATTTTCAAAGGACAGTTTTGCTGGGTATAGGATTCTTGATTCACAGGTTTGTTTTTTTTTTTCCTTTCAGCATCTTGAGTATGTCATCCCCTGCTTCCTGATCTCCATGTTTCTAATAAGTTGTTTTACTCTTGTTGCTTTCAAGATTTTCAAGCTTTTCTCTTTCGGCTTTCAACATTTTTATTATGATGTGTTTAGGTGTCGATCTCTTTGCGTTTGTCCTACTTTGGTTTGGTTTCATTGAATGTCTTGAATCTGTAGATTGATGAATACTTTTCAACAATTTGGTAAGTTTGACCATTATTTCTTCAAAAAATTTTCTGCCCCTTTCTCCTTTTTCTCTTCTTCTGTTATTCTTATTACATATACATTAGTATGCTTGATGGTATTCTGTGAGTCTCTGAAGCTCTGTTGATTTTTAAAATTTTTTTCCCAGTTCTTCAGAATTGGTAATTTCGGTTGTTATATGTTCAAGTTCACTGACTCCTTCTGCCATCTCAAATCTGCTATTGAGTTCCGCTAGTGAAGTTTTAATTTTAGTCTTGTACTTTTCAACTCCATAATTTCCATTTGATTATTTCTTATAATTTCTATATCTTTATTGAGATATTCTCTGTATTATGATTTATAATTGTCATACCTTTAATTGCTCAAACTTGGTTTCCTTATTTGGAGATA
>NW_012135192.1:3321319-3323228 GCF_000956105.1 Propithecus coquereli | reverse complement strand
GAGGAAGGGGGGGGCAAGGGCAACATACGTAACCTAAACATCTGTACCCCCATAATATGCTGAAATAAAGAAAAAAGGAAAAAAAAAAAGAGGAAAGGATTCAGTCCTTTACCTTCAATTATAATACTGGATGTAGTATTTTTTTTGTGGTGCTTCATATTTGGCAGAGGAAATAAGGAAATACCTTTTTATTACTAGTTCAGTGATTTTATCAGGAGTGAGTATTAGATTTTTTTTTTTTCAAATAATTTTTCTGCATCTCTTGGTATGACCGACTGTCGTAGTTTGCCTAGGACTGTCCTGATTTTAGCATTGAGAATCCTGCATTTTGGGAAAGTGTCAGTCCTGGACAAACCAATATGCTTGTTCACCCTAGTATCTGAGATGATTGTGTAGTTTTTGTCCTTTATTTCATTAATAACGGTGTATTATGTTACAGATGCTTCTCAACTTACTATGGAGTTATGTCTGAGAAACCCATCGTAAATGGATAACTGATGATATTTTCCACTTACAATGGGTTTATTCAGACATAACCCCATCATAAAGTCAGAACGTAGTGAATGTGTATCACTTTCGCACCATCGTAAAGTCAAAAAATCTTTAAGTTGAACCATTATAAGTTGGGGACTGTCTGTATTTGATTTTCAGATGTTAAACCTGTTTTGTATCCCTGGGATAAATCTCACTTAGTCTTGTTATCTAATTCTGATGTTGCTGGATTTGGTTTACTAATGCTTTGTTGAACATTTTAATGTCTATATTTGTAAGGGATGTTAGTCTGTAGTTTTCTTTTCTTATGTCTTTCGATTTGGTATCAGAGTAATGCTAGCCTCATAGGATGAATTAAGAAGTGTTCTTGCCTCTATTATCTGTAAGAGTTTGTGAGGGATTGGTATTATTACCTTGTTAAATATATTTGATAGAATTTACCAGGGAAAGCATCAGGGTTTGGATTTTTCTCTTTGGGAATTTTTTAACTACTAATTCAGTTTCTTTACTTGTCATGGGATCTGTTCAGCTTCTCTGCTAATTTTTGGGTTAGTTTTGGCAATTATGTCTTTCTAGGGATTTTTGTTCATTTTATCTAGGCTATTTAATTTTTTTGGAATATAGTTTGTAATATTCCTATATATGCTTTTAATTTTGCTATGGTTGGTTGGTAGTGATATCCCTCTTTCATTTTAATTTTGATAGCATGTGTCTTCTTTTTTACTTGGTTATTCTAGCTAAAGGTTTATCAATTTCATTGCTCTTTTCAAAGAAACAAGTTTTGATTAGATTTTCTTTCTATAGTTTTTCTGTTTTTTGATTTTCTTCTGCTTGCTTAGGGTTTAGTTGGCCTTTCTTTTTCTAGTTTCTTAAGATAGAAACTCAGGTTATTGATTTGAGATCTTCTTATTTAAAGGTATAAATTTCACTACAAACACTGAGTTAGGTCCATCTCATACATTTTGTTATTATTTTTAAACCTTTTCATTCAGTTTAAAATATTTTCTTATTTCTTTTCATGATTTTTTTTGGACCCATGAATTATTTATGTATTTTTTTTTGGTGACAGAGTCTCGCTCTGTTGCCCGGGCTAGAGTGTCGTGGCATTAGCCTGGCTCACAGCAACCTCAGTCTCCTGGGCTCAGGCTATCCTTCTGCCTCAGCCTCCCGAGTAGCTGGGACTACAGGCGTGCGCCACCATGCCCGACTAATTTTTTCTATATATTTTTAGTTGTCCAGATAATTTCTTTTTATTTTTTTAGCAGAGACGGGGTCTCACTCTTGTTCAGGGTAGTCTCGAACTCCTGACCTCGAGCTATCCTCCCGCCTCAGCCTCCCAGAGTGCTAGGATTACAGGTGTGAGCCACCTTGGCCTGGACCCATGAATTATTAAGACACATGTTGTTTACTTTCCAAA
>NW_012135192.1:3319880-3321269 GCF_000956105.1 Propithecus coquereli | reverse complement strand
AGCTGGAACAGTGTTTTAGATTCTGACAGTTGCTTTAGTGGCTTTTTATTGGCCATCTTGTCACAGTTTAGAATGTTTATTTTTGCTCTGGGAAGATGTTCCAAAACAGTTAGGGAGGAAAAAAAATAAAAGAGACAAATCAATTATAAACATGCGTAACCAAACTGAAATGAAACCAAAATAAGTATGTTCAAAAAATTTTAAGCCAGGAGTGGAGACCAAACAAAAAAATTATGCACAGAAAGACCCACAAGTGCATTCACCAGAAAAGACATGCCTCACAGGCAGAATGTAAGTTCTGCACAAAACAGAGTACTCTGCAAAAGGACACTTATGAGAAAGGGCTTGCCCAAAAAGACTTCTGTAGTCCTAAGAGGAATGTAGGATCCTTCATTTGAGGCAGCCTTATACCCAGATTAGATCCTGGATAAAGTCAAAAAGAACTCACCAAAAGGTGGGAGTCCAAGAATCTGAGAGGAGATTCACCTGAGCTCAAAAGGGCTCAGTGTGAGTAACTTACTCAATTTTAGGGGTTGCTAATTTGTCTGAGTTGACCTCACTTTAATCCCACTTCTGACACCCATGTGTCTACTTAAATAACAGGTTCTCTAAAAGAAAATGGTATTTATTTGGGAATAGGCATTGCAATGAGAATACATGTCCCATAGTAGGCTTTGAATGTATTCAGGGTGGTAAAGGAAGACAAAAGTTTTAAAGGAAAAATGAGGATGATTACATAATTTTTTGTATCAATTATCCTTGGCTCCAGGATCAATAATAAGGATGGTGCCTGTCTAATGTTGGATAGGTGATTGCTCGGCGGATATTCTCATAGAAGTATTTTTTTGTGTAAGGTTGTGGTGGCCTTTGTGCAAGGTTGTGGTTTTTGTAGAGTCTTTTGTGATAGTTATTATTGTCAAATCACTCCACTTTGATTGTGACAACTTGCATAGTCCTAGCACCATTTGTTGACAAAACTGTCATTTCCTCATTAATTGTAAATTTAAGGATTTATTTCTGGACTTTCAGTTCTGTTGTATTATTTATATGTCTATCCTTATGCCGCTACCAACCTGTCTTGATTACTGTGCTTTGTGGTAAGTTATGAAACCAGGTAGTATATGCCCTCCAATTTTGTTCTTCCTATAAAAGATTGTTTTGACTATTCTGGGTCCTATATAAAAATTGTGGGATTGGCTTGTCGATTTCTGCAAGAAAGTCTGCTAAAATTGATAGGGATTGCATTGAATCTATAGATGAATTTGGGGAAAATTGTTATCTTACCATATTGAGTCTTATAATACATGAATATGAAAATCCTTTTTCATTTATTGATCTTTTCAACATTCTTATTCAACATTAGTGTTTTCTAATTGTATACATTTTATA
>NW_012135192.1:3301917-3306607 GCF_000956105.1 Propithecus coquereli | reverse complement strand
TTGAATCATTTTATTAAATACTTATAACCTAGCAGTGGATACCATTTAGGTATATGAATGAAAAAGTAGGTTTTCCTTGCAAAACTTAATTTTCTATTAAACATGTACTGTTCTAAGCTCTAAATTTCATGATTGCCTTATTTCTTATTATAATTAGTAAGAACTTGAAAGTATATTAATTTTAAAAAGGACTAATGAATAATTTTCTCTTCTACTTTTGTTCTCTGATAGTGTACTTAAATAAGCTTTCATAGTGAGTTCATTTTTTATGTTTTATTTTATAACATGAATGAGTTGAGAATGTTCCAGGAAGTCTGCTTTCATGAATTTTTACTTAATTTTTGGAAATGAAGATGTAGTTCTTACTATGCTGTAGCTAAGCATTTAAACTTAATCATGACATTACTCTACAATGAGAAAACATTTTAAACCTCCCATATATTTCATGGAGAAAGACAGGGTCTGTGTCCTCTTCATCCCAGATCATTATGGCTTTATCCTCCTCTAAAAGTTGCTACTGGGTTGAAGTTTAAGTTGTAAGTTGAAGTTTTACCTCATCTGTAACTTTCTGTCGTCTTCCTCATCACTATCATCAACTGATCTTTAGGTCATGAAGTCTTACCATCATACTGGATAAAAATACCATAAAAATCGCTTATACTGTAATAATTGTGGTTGCTATGAAGTAGTTTCTGTTATTTTTCCCTTTTTACAGATGATTTCTAGATCTGGAGAAGTTAAATAACATGCTGTGCAGAAAAGAGTTAACATAGTAAGTCTGAGACAGCTATTCTTAGAAGGGTCTGCTTGCAAGGTTGGCCCTTGGCTGGCATCTGTGAACTTGGCTCCCACAGTGTTCCCAGTAACTGTGATAAGGGTGATTCACTGTGCCTAGACTGTTTGTGCAAACAATATGGTTTATATTGAACACCTGCTTTCTTTCTAGGGGTCTGGAATTTTGATATACACTAAGGCAGAGAGTGACCAGCCCCCAGTAAAAACCTTGGGTGCTGAATCTCTAATAGGCTTCCCTGGGAAGAAACATTGCACACATATTGCTGTATTTTTGTTGCTGGGGGAAGAGTAAGCTCTGTATGACCTCTCATGAGAAGGAGAGATCGTAAGAAAGTCTATAGATGGTTTCCTCCAGATTCCACCTGTGACTTTCCCTTGTGACCTGCTGTGTATTCTTACTGCAGTCATGAATACAGGTTTATGCTGAGTTCTGTGAGTCCTCACTAGTCTTCGAATGTAGAGGTGGTCTTGGAGACCCCTAATGTACCTTTCCAGACTAAAAGAGTTTCTGCCCTGCTGAGGCTGAAGATTTATGTTTTAATCTTTGTGGAAGAGGTTTATTTCCTTTTGCACAGTGCTTAGTGTTCTGGGTGTAATGGAGAAGATGGCATGTAGTCCTTCAAATAATAATAAGCATGCATTTCTTTATTCATTCATTCATCATATATTCTACAAACCCATGAGTGCCTATGTTCTGGGCACTGGGAGGAAGCCTAAACCTTGGCTTATTAGGTAAAGGGAGGTAATCCTGAGTCTTGTTTAGGACTCAAACTGGGAGATAGGTGCACTTTTGTCCCCTAGTTTCTTCTGTTGAGTGCCTTTTTACCTAACATCATGAAAAAGGTTATGTTTTGGTTCCAGGTAGTTCTTTTACTTGAAATATAGGTAAACTTGAATTAGAGAATAAGATCTATATCTGAGAATCTCTGTTTCTTGGTAATACAGAATTTCAGGCCAACATTTCTTTCTAAAAAAACAAACAAGCTCAACACTTAAGAGAGAAAGGAGAAAGAGAATTGCTAGTATGACAGACTTCCTCTCTAAGGCCTTCAGAATTTATATGAGAGAATTAATGAGTTAAAGAGTTCACTAATACATACAGAAGCTTCTTTTTTGGAAAGGGAAGAAGAACTATATACTTACATAGATAAGATATATGTAATTTCCATTTAATGTATTTTAAACCTTCTAATCATCCCATGTTATGAGCCAATAGGAAGTAGGTAGAAAAATTTCTCTGAGTGGGTTGGTAGAGGGTCTCAGTGATTGTTTCATAGTTTTTTTTTTTTTTGAGATAGTGTCTTGCTCTGTTGCCTGAGCTAGAGTGCCGTGGCGTCAGCCTAGCTCACTGCAACCTCAAACTCCTGGGCTCAAATGATCCTCCTGCCTGAGCCTCCTGAGTAACTGGGACTACAGGTGCACACCTCCACGCCCAGCCAATTTTTTCTGTTTTTAGTTGCCCAGCTAATTTTTCCTATTTTTAGTAGAAATGGGGTCTTGCTCTTGCTCGGGCTGGTCTTGAACTCCTGAGCTCAAGTGATCCTCCCACCTCAGCCTCCCAGATGTTTTATAGTTTTAATTAAAAAAAAAACCAACTTACGTACTCATGAGGCAGAAGAACTTTAAGATTGAGAACAGGGACTCTGGAGCCAGAGTGCTTGGGTTGAAATTCTGACTTTGTCACTTGCGTGCTGTTTGGCCTTAGGCAAGTTACTTAAACCTACCGTGCCTGTTTTCCCACATGCAAAATGGGAATAATAATACCTGTTTTGTAGGATTGTGTGGATTAAGCACACGTGTTGTATTTAATACATATGATGAGTTTAGAATAACGCCTGGCACAGAGTAAGTGCTCTATGAATGTTAGCTATTATCTTCATTGTTTGGAAGAAGAAGGAATAATACTCTTAACTATTTATTGACTTTCCTCTAGAATAAATTCACTTTAATGTATTCATATCCTATCAAACCAGAATATTAAGAAGAGTCTAGTAAAGGGCAGTTCTTCTCTGCTTTCTTTTTAAATCATGAATGTGAAAAAGTTGGCAAAGGTTAGAATTATCTGCACTAGGATTTCTAGAAAGGCAGTAGTTGGACTGGCAATTTATCTCTCCTTAAAAGAGAAAGATTCTCCCAATTTGCTTTGTTGAACAGACCTAACTAGATTTTAGATTTTGCTAATGACTGGAAATCTGCCATACATCCTAATCACCTTTAGCTCCAGCCTCCTGTAAAGGAATTGCTTGACTACCTTAAGCCAATTGAAACAAAGTCTTTAAAGTCTTTTATGTATCTTTTCTTGGGTGAACAAGAGGTTCCTGTAATCGGACTTGAGACTTTTCAAACATCTGAGCAGTGGTCAGGGCTTAATCCTTGACTCTGATTGTTGCTTTTCCCCCCTAACCTACACCTCCTTATCCATGTCCTTCTGTCTAGTTCTTACTTGATTTGGAAATTTGCTTATTCACAGAATATACATGGGTAAACACATTTATTTTCACAATTTACTATATCTTACAGATGGTTCCTTGAGTAAGTCTAGGAACGAATACTTACATAAATGTATAGTTATTGATTAATATTCAAACCTTTGTTGCTTATCGTCAGCCCTGAGATACATTGGATTTTAAGATGTGCTTAATGTGGTCACTTTCTTCGTATACTTATTCTGACCCTTAGTATTGCTGCCTCAGAATCTAAGCATATGTGAAATAGTAACAGAGATTAGGAAGATAAAAATAGTCAAAGGGTTTAGCTAGGCAGCAATATCATTTTTAGCTCCATTAGTTGACTGTGGGCAGCCAAGTCAGATTGATTTTGTTTTGTTGTCTCTGTGTTCATCAAGTCTTTAAATAACTAAAGTTTGATTATTTACAGTATTTTTAGATGATACTTTCCTGGTAGATTTTCACCATCATAAAACAGGTTGAAGAAGTCGACATAGGTTAGGTTATGCCTGGAAACCTGGCCAGTCTAGTTCTTTGATTGAAGACTAGAAAAGCCAAAACATGCCTGGCAAAGAAGGCATCAAAATATCTTAAAGAGAACTTAAATGAAGTCGCAAATTATCAGAGTTCATTTCTTACCTATGTCATAAATGTGTGTTTGTGCGTGTGTGTATGCGTGTGTGTATGTATACAGTCATGTGCCGCATAATGTTGTAGTCAACAATGGGTTGCATATATACTGATGGACCCACAAGATTATAATACTGTGGTCTTACCGTACCTTTTCTGTGTTTGGATATGTTGAGATACACAAATATTTACCATTATTTTATAGTTGCCTACAATATCCAGGATGGTAACATGCTGTTTAGGTTTGTAGCTGAGAAGCTATGGAGTATTTCCTTTACTCAAGAAAGTGCCCTTTTGAGATTAAATCCTTCCAACTGATCTGTTTTCTGTTCCTGTAGTTTTATCTTTTCTTGAATGTCATATAAATGGAATCACCCTTTCTCTTTCTGATCTGTTAGGTTGTTTAGTTATGGTTGGTACAATAACGAGTAAGATAACTAACCCCTGTGCTGATACAGCTGGGTCACAAATTAGGAATTGTATTAATAAACAATTAACTCAGAGAAAAATTAACACAGCCTGTTGCAAAGTGGTAAAAAAGAGTTTGTCAAAGGGTTGGTATAGTATTCAACTTTCATGATGCATTTAAAAAGAACGAATTTATGTGAACAGTTTTCACACTTTAGATGGGAAACTAATAAAGTCAAATAACCATTTTAACCTACTTATTTGGACCTGAGTTGTACAAAACTAGATAATTCATAATCCTTCATTCGTGACACATTTAAATAATTAGCCCATGCGTAGCTGTTGTTTAATAATATAGCAAACACACATGAATTCATCATTCACCATGAGAACCAGAACCTTGACAAGAA
>NW_012135192.1:3299999-3301412 GCF_000956105.1 Propithecus coquereli | reverse complement strand
TATATTTAATATTCAAAATATACCCTTTTCTAAGAAACCAGATGTTTGAAATATACTAGACATATCAAATCAACCTAGATATACTGTAATTTGGAAGGAATTTTTAAATTACTACAATTTTGTGTTAATGAATTATAATATGCATTTCAGTATATTTCTTTCCCTTTTATTCACTAGCCCATCTATTCTAACAACACTGACTATCATATTTATGGTTGTTAAAAGATGCTTGCTTTTTTTTTCCTAAATGATTTAAAGTATCTTAAAACAAAGGCCACATATGCATTGGAGATAATCAAATAGAAGAAGGAAACCAGGAACAAGAAAAAGTTGAGTCAGAGCTTAACATTGTTGCTTGTTATGTGCCAGGACCCCGTTCTGAGAGGTGTGTATACATTGGTGATCCAAAGCACTATGGCCCAGCTCTAATGGAGCTTATATTCTAGTTTGTATTGGTGGGGTAGATAGAAAGATTTACAATAAACATGTAAATAAAAACCGTACCTTGTACTTTATTCCAGAGGAATGACAAAAAGCTGATTTGGGGCAGGGTAAAATCTAGTAAATTAAAAAATATCCTATTTATTGCCTGATATCTTTAGTATTCTTGACATATTTCATTTAAAAATAGGATAAAACTATTTGTTTTGGTTCCTAAACTAGCACATATTCATTTGCATTGTTGGATTATAAACTTGGCCAAGAAAGAAAACCAAAAACTTCTCTAATCTGGTATTTTATATGGTCTGTAGCCGTGATCCCCAACCATTTTGACACCAGGGACCGGTTTCATGGAAGACAGTTTTTCCATGGGTGGCCTGGAGTAGGGGGGTGGGGGCGGTAGGGCAAAGCTCCAGGTGGTGATGTGAGTGATGGGGAGCTGTAAATACAGATGAAGCTTTGCTCCCCAACCCTCTGTTCACCTCCTGCTGGGCAGCCTGGTTTCTAACAGGCCACAGCCCTGGGGTTGGGGACCACAGGTTGGTCTGTAGGCTTCTATTCAGCCATCATCAGTGCAAATGAGGAAACTTAGAGTGGCATTGTGGTAGATTGATTATACAGCTAGGCTAAATAAATGATTTAAGAAAAAATCATGAATTGAGGGTAAAATGAGGAAGTAACATAGTGATTATAGAAGTAATATTAAAACTCAGAATCTTTTGGATTTTTTCCTATACTTGAGGGCCAGAGTCCTAATGTTTTCATGAGTACACTTTCCAATTTGAATCATTTTATTAAATACTTATAACCTAGCAGTGGATACCATTTAGGTATATGAATGAAAAAGTAGGTTTTCCTTGCAAAACTTAATTTTCTGTTAAACATGTACTGTTCTAAGCTCTAAATTTCATGATTGCCTTATTTCTTATTATAATTAGTAAGAACTTGAAAGTATATTAATTTTAAAAAGGA
>NW_012135192.1:3270650-3289049 GCF_000956105.1 Propithecus coquereli | reverse complement strand
GTTTTGCTTTCCATGTGTCATCTAATAATTTTTCCTTAACCGTGAGTTCGTGAAGATATCCTGTATTTTCTTCTAATTTTAAGAAACATTTCTGATATTTAGGTGTTTAGTACACACCTGAAGTTTATTTTGTGAATGGTAAGAGGTAGTGATTAATTTTTTTAATCCTATGTGGATAATCATTTGTCCCAGCATCATTTATTAAAAAACTCTTTTTTCCCATTGATTTTGATGCTATCTCTGTCCTTTATTAAGTTTCCAGTATTCATGGCTCTTTTTCTGGCTTCTATATTGGTGTATTTGACTATATCTGCACCATTACCTTACTGTCCAATTACTATCGATGACTAGGGCAGTTCTTCAGGAGGGTCTTGGCCGACTTTTGCCCTTTGCTCTTTCACATGTATTTTTACTGTCTTTGTCAAGTTATTTTGTAAATCTGTCTTGGGATTTTTGACTGGAAATATATTGAATTTATAGATGAATTTGGTGAGAATTGACATCTTTAAGATATTGAGTATTCTTATCAATGAACATGGTGTAGCTCCATATATGTAAGACTTTAATTTCTTTAAATTCTGGTTTTGTTTTTCTGAGAATGTCTTAGTTTCTTCCTCACTTTTGAAGGACAGTTTTGCTGGGTATAGGATTCTTTGTGGGCATTTTCCCCCCTTATTTCTTTATTTATCTATTATTTATTTTTTAGAGACAGGTTCTCGCTATGTTGCTTAGGCTGGTCTCAAACTTCTAGGCTCAAGCAATTCTTCTGTCTCTGCTTCCTGAGTAGCTGGGACTAACACACCCACCCCACTGTGCCTGACTAACTCAGTAACTTTTGTTATGCTGTTTTCAAGTTCACTGACCTCTTCTGCTTGCTCAAATCTGCTTTTGAATTTCTATAGCAAATGTTTCATTTCAGTTGCTGTATTTTTTAGCTCCAGAATTTCCTTTTGGTTTCTTTACAGATTTTATATTTCTTTACTGATATTTCCATTTTGTTCATACATCATTTTCTTGACCTTCTCCGCATCTTCCGTTCTTTGAGCATCTTTAAGACAGTTGTTTTAAATCTTTGTCTAGTAGATCAACCATTGGGTCTTTTTCAGGGACAGTTTCTGTTAATTTATTTTTTTACTTTGAATGGGCCATACTTTCCTACTTTTTTGTATTCCTTGTGAGTTTTGGTTGAAAACTACACATTTGAATCTAATAATGTGGTAACTCTGAAAATTAGAGTCTACCCCTTCCCCAGGGTTTGCTATTTTTTGTTATTGTTTTTGTTTATTTTTTTTTTAATTAAAAAAAATTTTGTAGACTGACTTTGTGCCAAAGATCAGCCTGAGATGTACTTAAGGTCTTTTTATGTCTTCTTCTGAGCCTGAGCCTTTCCCTGGGCATGTGTGGTCACTTTCTACTTTTTTCTACATGTGCAATTGTTTTTGAATGTCCTAGCCTTTAAAATCTGGCTCTCAAAAGGGGAAAAAAGAAAAAAATGGGAGGGAAGGGTGCTGGACCTTTAAGTTCCCCTAAAAGTGATTTCAGCCAGAGGAGGGGCATGCAGGATGCGGGGAGAGCAACAACAATGGCTACCCATCCCTTTTTGTACACATCTGTGATCAGAAGCAGTACTCACTGATCAGAGCACAGATCCCCAATATTAGGAAAACAGGGACTTTTTTTGCTTATCCTGACTCCCACAAGCTGCATATATATTGCTCCAGGAACACATACATGCACAGCTGTCTACCATGGGATTGGAGGTGGGTAGTTGATATTCCGCTAAGAGCTGAAATGACTGAAATTAACCACAATTTACTGTTCAAGCCATCCTCTGGAAGTTGTAAGCCTGCAATATCCTCCAGAGTTCCAAAATAGTTACATCAGGCAGATTCTGCCAGGGCAATTGTTGTCTCGGTGGGGGAAGACAGATTCCTGGTGCTTCCTACTTCACTTTCTTCCCGGAATCCTCCAGCCTAGATTCATTCTTGACTCCTCTCTTTCTCTCATGCCAATCTAACCCACATCCAGTTTGCTAGCAAATCTTGTCCATTTACCTGAAAAATATATCCGAAGATTGACTTACTTTTCACTACCACTCTGGTCCTAGCTAATACTATTTCTGACCTAATTATTGTAGTAGCCTCCTCCTAACTGACTTCTCCGTTTCTGCTCTTATCCCCTTGTTTGTTCTCAATTCAGCATCTGAATGATTGTTACAATAATCGGATTGCCTCTCTGTGTAAAACCTTCCTTTGACCTGAAGTAAAAGTCACAGTCCCTACAGAGGGCCTACATGGCCCCTTCCCTTCCCTTCCTTCAGCTGTTCGTTCTTGTTCTTGCTTACTTCACTTCAGCCATATTGGCCTCCTTACTGATCCTTGAACTCGTAAGGCATACTCCCTCCTGAATTTTCTTTATTTTTTGACTAGAAGGCTCTTCCCCCAGTTATTACCACAACTCACTCCTGCTTTCAGATCTTTACTCATATGTTACTTTTTTTAGTGAGTCCTTTTCCAGCTACTCAATTTGCAATTACAACTCTCCGAGTATTCCTGTCCCTTTGGTTAATTTATCGCCTCAGCCTTTATTACCATCTTACATGTGTGCTACACATATTTTGTTTATTTTCTCTCTCTCTCTACACAGGAATATAAGATCCATAAAAATAGGGACTTTTATTTATTGCTGTAACCCCACCACCTAAAATTGTGCTAGCATATACTAGTACTCATTTAATATTTGTTGAATGACTGAACTAAAGAATGGAGTGCCTTAGTTATCCTGGATTACAATAATTTACTTATATCCTATCTAATTTCACAAAGAAGTAGAGGTAAGAAAGCATCGAATAGACAAATTGGAGCCCATGAGAATGGTATAAACTGGAAGAGAGATTAGAGTGAAATTGTAGGAGTAGATGTCATATGCTAGAGCATAAAGAGTCAGAAGAGCCCTGGCCTGGTGGCTCACACCTGTAATCCCAGCACTTTAGGAGGCTGAGGTGGGAGGATCGCTTGACGCCAGGAGTTTAAGACCAGCAACATAGTGAGACCCTGTCTCTATAAAAAATAAAATTACAGTCCCAGCTGAGGCAGGAGGATCACTTGAATCTATGAGTTTGAGGTTGCAGTGAGCTGTGATGATGCCACTGTACTCTAGCTCCAGTGACAGAGTGAGATCCTGTATCAAAAAAAAAAAAAAAAAAGGTCAAAAGAGAAAAGGACTAGGGATGGGACATTGGATTCATCCACATGTGTCTGTTGACCAGAGAGCAGTGCTGGCCTTAGACTTAGCCAGGTGGGAACCCTGCTCTGGGCCCTGTGCTTTCAAGGTCCTCATCTGGCCTTCTTCCAGCTATACCCGTCTCCATAGAGTGAAGATGTTGGGGAGCCAAGGTGATTAGTCTACCTGATCTCTTTCTGGATCAGTATCTGAGTATTAGGATCCTAGAATTCCCTGCCCATGTGTCCCTTTCTGGGTCTCTTCCCTGATTGTTTCCTTTCTTGACTGTACCACATACGTGGGCTCCTCTAGGTCTAAGGGATGGCCGAGGAACAAGCTATTTGCAGGCATGCAACCAGAGCTTTGACTTGTGGGCTAGGATGTCCACATACATGCACATAAGGCCCCTTGTACTGTGGAGTGGAGTTAAAGGTGGGAAGAGAAAAGGCGTAGGCTGCAGGCTAGGGGAGTGGGTATGGCCTTCCCTTCTCATGCCCAGAACTTGAAGGGAGCCTGAGAATTCAAAATCAGAACTTGGCCTTTCAGGTTGTTACTAAAATTTATTTGTCAAGATAGGAAGATAGAATAATAATTTAACAGCTTGTCAGCTTGATTTATAACTTTAACTATTTAGACACATGGTATGTAGGTTTCTATTTGTATTACTTTTGCCCCAAGCTCCTTGAAGACTCTGAAGCCTGCAAGAGGGAATTGAAAAAGAGTAGCTTGAGAGGGAAAAGATAAATTCAAGGCAGAGTTTCAGGAAGGGATGATCAACAGTGTTAAAGGCATCAGGTCCTATGAAGGCAAAAATGTATCCATTAGATTTTGCCAAACTTCTATAGAAGGAGGAATACTTGAGACATTAGGAAGTGGAGACAGAATGTAGGAGATTTTGTTTCTAGAACCTTCTCTGTGAAAGGAAGGAACTAGAGCAGTAGCTGGGGGGTATGTAGTATTATGGAAGAAGTCTTTTCCATTTTTAAGGTGAGAGGGTCTTGTAAATGTTTATATGTTGAGGGAAAGGAGCCAGTGTTAAGTAAGAGAAGGCTAAGGAAAAGGAGGGAATAATTGATGGAGCAAGGCCCAAGATCCAGTGCATAAGTGAGCAGATTAACCTTTGAAAGATGGAGGGATATTTGAGGAGGCTTGGGAGTTAAAAGTAGGGCTTAGGTTGTTCGGATGTGTATTGATACTAAGTTTGTGGGGTAAGGTAGCAGGAAGATAAGTCTAATAGACAATAATATATCATTAACATTGTTTCATAGCAGTCTTTTGGGCTAGTTTTCTTTTTCACATTTGATTTTATACTTCTGGGGAGCAAGGATTATACTTGCAGCCACTTACTAAAAACCCATTGGTGGTTTGAAATGTAGCGCATAATATGGAGCATAGGCTACATATGTGGGGTCTGTCCTTACTGAGTAATCGTTATTTAGTGGTGACTTAAAATTTTAATATTTGATAAAAACTTCTGATTCTTCAATAAGCTAGAAACAATTTCTTTATTGATTATATAAATGTGGAAATGGCTTTCGAAATGATTTGTTTTAATAAATATTTACTATCTGAATCACACCTATTTTGGGCAAATTGCTTTTTATAGAATTATATTAATACTGTCTTTTTTCCACTCCCATTAGTAGTTCCAAAGAGCTGCTGGTTCAGATTTTAGCTCTTGCGAAGTTGTGAAAATAGTGAAGGATGCTTAGACTACTTAACATTCAAATTGTAAGTAAAATTTATTTCTGCTATTATTATGTAAAACAGAATTTGGAGATTGTCATTACATTATAATAGTGAGCTTTAGTATGATGGGACTGTGGATTTTTCTTGATTTTCCTTCTTAAGATACAAATACTTTGTATTCTATTTTATGTTCATAAGATCAAAAAGGAGACTAATAGCACTGATCAATCAATAGTAGTGAGATGAAATTTCTGCTTTTTGTCAGGTATTTTATTGTGAAAGTTTATGGGAATTCTTTATTATTTTATTTCCATATCTGTATGATACCAGTAGTCAAACTTAATATAAGGGCATAATATTCATGAAATGATTTAAGAGAAATGTATATTCTTTTCTCTTCAAATATGCTTAATTTTTCTGTATTCTTTAATTTTGACATGAAAGTATTCTGTTAGAAATAAATGTCTGTTACTTTCTCTTTGTGAAAATTTTAGCATACCAAAATCAAATAAAAAGTAACTTTTTAGGAATTATTTAATGTATAAATCCAGATACATAAATTGACATTCAAGGAGAAAAGAGCTTAAGAGGTTAGGTTAAGAGGTTACTTGAAGCCATTTGCTATACTGCATTTTGAACTAATAATAAAACAATTATTGTGGAAAGAATGATAAAGTAATATCAAAGGCATTCCAAGTGGTTTCACTACTTTATTTTTAAACTGCTTTATTTGAAAATGTAAGAAATTCAGATTAATCTGTCTTACAGTTCTTGCAGAGTATTCAAAGTATGAATACAAAATGAGATTGCTGCCATAAGCAAAGGATGCTTCTGATTATATTATTCAAACAAACCAAGTGAGCCAAAGAAGAATGAAATATTTACAAATCAATGAATCTTTTAATTTGTTAATAGTTTTAGAAGTTGTTTCAGTCCAGCACATTTTTTTTTTTTTTTTTTGAAATAGGGTCTCACTCTTGTTGTCCAGGCTCATACGCAGTGGCATCATCATAGCTCACTGCAACCTCAAACTTGTGGGTTCAAATGATCCTCTTGCCTCAGCCTCTACAGTAGCTGAGACTATAGGCATGAGCCACCATGCCCAGCTGATTTTTAAAAATTTTTTGTAGAGATGAGGTCTTGCTGTAGCCCAGGCTGGTCTTGAACCCCTGGCCTCAAGTGATCCTCCCACTTTGGCTTTCCAAAGTGCTGGAATCACAGGTGTGAGCTACCATGTCTGGCTAGTCCAGCACATTTATATTCAATGCATCAAAAATTTTTAACATTTCTACTAACATATTTCAGGAAGAAAACTACATCTTCATAAAGGGAGAAAGTTGTACATTTTATCTCCTAGAATGTAAATATCATACTACTGCCTGTGTACAATAGCTTGTTAGGAACTTAATATGTTCACGAACTTGAATATTAACTCTTAAGAAGTAGAATACTCATTACTGCCCTCTTTTGACACAAGGATGTAGAAGCGTTTTTGTTAATTAAAACAATGTTAAAAATCAGGTAGCAAGATACATTTTGCTTTATATCTTTCCTGTATATTTTTTATAACTTTTCAAATTCTTCTTTTTAGGCTCTCTGGTCAGTCATCTTTAGAAGACTGGATTTCTGGATATCTACTCCACTCCATCTCTGTTGACTTTTAAAACATGATAATACAAACCTATAACACTGGCAATCATCCATGAACCTTTAATTACATTGATTAATAGTATTTGAAGCTTCCTCAGGGAATAAACAATGACATCAGCAGTGGTTGACAGTGGAGGTTCTATATTGGAGCTTTCCAGCAATGGAGTAGAAAATCAAGAGGTTAGGCATCCAATGTATTACATGTCTGTTTTGTTCATAGAAATAAATGCATGAACTAATTTTGAAATTAATGGGAAATAGGTATTTGAGCGTGGGGAAATGTACAATGTGTGAAATTGTACATGTACATGTCATGTATCCTCATATAATTTAGGTAATAGAAGATTGAGGAAAGTACTACAGGGCTCACTGGAATTGATAGAACATGCATACATTAGAATGAACTTGGAGGAAAGAAATGGAAAGAAAAAATACTGTAGTATTAATTGAGAGATAAATTTAAATCCCTGATAAAATCCATTGTCTTGAGTTATAGAGTGTGTAGGTGTATACAGTACCTAAATACCTAAATTAGATTCATCTTCAGTTAGAATCTTGTATCTGCTTTACTCGGCATCTTTATTTTTTGGTTATTCTATCTAAATCAGTATGGAGATCCACTGTATTTTAATCTCATACACACTTACGAATTTAGATAATTAGTAAATCAGAAAATAAATTCAGGTTTTGAAGTTTTACACATGTAGAATTTTGAATGATTAGCAGATGGGAATAGGAAATAACTGTACCAGAAATACATGGCCTTCCAGGTCCTGGCTTCTATTCCTGCCATTCAGTAAAGTATGAATATTGGAAGGGATCTAAATAATAATATAATAGTGCTGACATAATAATGGACAAGTATTTGGTCAGAGATGAGGTAGGAAAATGGCAAGTTTTCTATATTAAAAAAAATCTGTTTTCTATATTTTCTGTGAAAGATGCTGCTATTACTGGTGCTTGGTACCAGTATAATGGTATAGTGGCATGCTTTGGAAACAAGTTAGGACATCAGTCTGTGTGTTCTGGAGTTTGAATTCTTTTCCTTTGCTTGCTTGGTGTCTGTTCAGTCTTCCAAGATCCAGATGGGCAAATTTAGTGAGAACAGGGTAAAGTAAAGGTACTCCTTTTCTTTTGTTGGTAGACTGGATAACTCCTAAATGTTTCTTTTGTATTCAATTCCAAAACTGGTTCAAAGTCCAGTAAGAGAAGCCACAGAAAAAACCCTACTTTATTCCTATAATCAATATCTATTTCTTCTTTCAAAATACATTTTCTGTCTGTATGATCACCTTTAGGTATGATTCACCAAAGAGATCAGGGACTTGGGGAACTGCCATCCCCTCCTATATCACCCAGACCAAATATTGCTTCCTCCTCAAAGCGCTTTTTCTCTGTCCTATAGTTTTGCTCTGTTGGCATTTAATCCTGTGAGGGGAGCCACCAAGAGCAATAGCAGGATATATTTACCTTGTGCTGATTAAAAGGTATCATTATCATTACTATGGGGAAAAAGGGGACAACAGTTTGTTTCTGAAGATTCCTTATATTTTTCTGCCTTTTCATGGAACCCCAAGTGTTCATGTTCAGGAGAATTTGTTATCATGGAAGAAAGAATCCGATAAATGAAATGACTTTACCAAGTTATTACTGACTAGTGATTTATGTGATAGTTTTATAGAGGGGTCACATTTTGTGGAGGAAGTCGGAAGAAGGGTATATCCTCTGGGCATTTTAGGTAGTGTGGCACCAGAATTGGGGAACTATTCTTGGGGAACTTTTTATTCAAATTATACTATGTAGGTATCCACATACTTTCATTCATTTGTTCCTTTGACAAATATTAATAGACTACTTACTATCTATTAAGTACTTTTTGAGGCAGTGGGAATAAAGTGTTTCAGAAGGGCTGTGAAAAATAATTCAGGGTTAGAGAATGATGATAAGGTATTAGGGGGTATTTTAATTAGGACAGTCAGAGAAAGTTTCTCTGAAGAGGTGACAGTTTAGAGCTGAATGAAGTGAGGCATGGGGGCCATAGAAATATCTGGCAGAAGAGAATTCCAGGAAGGAGTTCTAGGAAGAGAGAAGAGCCACTAATGTTAGAAATATATTCTGATTTTACAAAGGGAGATTTGAGGATGGTGGTGTTAGAAACAGATTTTTGTCTTATGGGCAACTTTTCAGGAATATGTTTCCTATATATAGTAATATCTGTACTCTAAAATGCAGGGTGGGGTGAAAAATGACCTGTGAAAATTTTATAATCATAGTCCTAGAATCTGAAGAAAAAAGAAAGTTTAAAAAGTGGTGGGCATCTACAATGTTACTATCATAATTTTTAGCCTTTTTAAAATAAATTTTTTCCTGATTAAAAAAGTAATACATTTTATAAAATTAGGATTATTCTATTTCTGAAAGTATCACAAAAATATAAACTATGATCTAATGAATATACATGCAAAAATTATTTTAAAATAGTAATAAATATATAAAAGGCAGTCATATATTAAAAAATTCAACTACCTAATATGGTTTAGATATATAAGGATAATTTAGTATTAGAAAATATTAATATAATTTATCATATTAGTAGAGATAAGATTCTTGATGAAATAGGATTTTGTAAAATTCAATATCCATTCTTGATAAAAACTCTTAATATAAATAGAGATGTGTATTTCCTTAACATTATAAAAAATAACATATATCAACAGCCAGCATTCCGTTTAATGGTCAAGTACAGGAGCATTTCCTTTAAAATTGGGAAGAAGATAATTATGGTCACTACCTGTATTACTATTTAATATTTTTCTGCAATCAGGCAAAATAATAAAACATATATAAATATTACAAAACATACCAAATTCTTATAGGCAGATAATTTGATTATCCACTTGAGAAAACCAGAGGGAATCCACTGAAAACCCATTAGACCTACTAATAGTCTTTGGTAGTTTGGTTGGGTATAAAAATAACTAGCTTTTCTTTGTAAGGACTGTAATTAGAAGACATCATAAAAAATAAGATCTTTTTTAGAAAATTAACAAAAAATCATTAAATGTTGAGGAATAAATGTAAAAGACATATGGGACCTGTCTGAAAAAAATTAATAATACTGAAACACATAAAAGAAGGCTTTAACTAACAGAGATATACTTTATACTTGGGAAATATGGGAAGAGTTAATATTGCGGAGAATGTCAATTTATATCCGTCCACGTATTTAATTCTATCTGTTAAATGTTAGGGCAAGTTTGTGAAAAATTGATTATATGGATCTAAAGATCATAGGGAAGAGTAAATATTCAGAAATAGACCAATTTTTGAAAAGGTAATGTATTACAGGTGGATCTCTTAGAAAAGGGGAATTAATACAGACAAAATAAAAATGGGTTTAAATAAAATTTTAAAAACACAGTAAATGTAAGTTCTAGAGGCATTTGCTTCCAGACAAATAAGATTGGGAGTTCTTCCACTTCAGGTTGTGGTGGAATAACTGAGACCAGACTTATACTCCTAGCATAAACAATGAGGAAAATCTACAAAC
The DNA here is from genome assembly GCF_000956105.1 of Propithecus coquereli. NCBI lineage: Eukaryota > Metazoa > Chordata > Mammalia > Primates > Indriidae > Propithecus > Propithecus coquereli. The sequence continues at coordinate 3,278,938 of NW_012135192.1, read as the reverse complement.
CATATGAAACCATAGTTTTGAAACGCTGGACAGTAGGCAGCATAGCACTCTGCTTCCTGAGAGAAGAGAAGGTCACTTCTGTGATTATGCTGGCATATTGCTTGGAGCTACTTTCTGGGCCACAGTGTGGGAAAAGTAACCTAAATAGAACATAACTGTCTCACTGAATTGAGGAAACAAAATTTGAATTTGGAGAGGCTAAAACAGTTAATTTGAGGGGCAGAGTATGTAAGAGGAAGAAGCTGTTCAGAGAAAGAACATTGAAACTCTGCTTTGGGGGCCCCTGAGTCTTTGGCTGATACTCAGCTGTTCAAGTGTAATATGAAACTCCATTGGAGCCAGGCAAGGAATGACCAGAAAGGATTTAAACTGGCTATTTAACGGAAAAATGTAGAGTTCACTCAGGGCTGGGAAATATTAGAGTTCCAGTCAGCTCCATGGAGAGTCCTTGTTGAATGTCCAGGGCATTCATTAAGGACTCCAGAATGGTCATCCTTTATATAGTATAGCTAAGCTAGTCCTAGAATAAAGTGTAGTCCAAACTTGCTTTAAGTCTTTAAGTTTAAAGACTTAAAACTACGAGGGCTGTCCGGAAAGTATCCAGCCATGTAATATGAATATTACACATTGACAGTGTCGGATACTTTCTAGACAGCCCTCATAACTATTTGTCATAACAGATACTCTTAAGGCAACAAAATGCACCACCCAGCAATGTGAAATTTACATAAGAGAACAAGATGAAACTTCTAGAGATGAAATACATACTATCTAAAAAGAAAAATTCACTGGATGGGATTAAAAATAGATTAAGTACTACAGAAGAAAAGATAGTGAATTTGAAGACAGCAATAAAAATGGCATTATGGGTCAGACATGGTGGCTCACGCCTGTAATCCGAGCACTTTGGGGAGGATCACTTGAGGCCAGGAGTTCGAGACTAGCCTAAGCAACATAGCAAGACCCCATCTCTACAAGAAACAGAAAAATCAGCTCAATGCGGTGATGCGCGCCTGTAGTCCCAGCTACTTGGGAGGCTGAAGCAGGAGGATCACTTGAGCTCAGCCCAGGAATTTGAGGCTGCACTGAGCCACGATGACACCACTGCACTCTAGCCTGTGTGACAGAGTGAGACCCTGTCTCAAACAAAACAAAACAAAACCCTACATAACGAAGCACAGAGAAAAAAACTGGGCGGAAAAAAAGGAACAAAGACCCAGGTACCTATTGGCCAATATCAAGTTATCGTAACATATTTGTAATTCAAGTCCAAAAATGAGGGGAGGGAAACAAACAAAATATAAAGAAATAATGGCCATGAATTTTTCAAATTCAATGAAAAGAATAAACCCATAGATCCAAGAATTTTAAATCCCAAGCATGATAAAGGAGAGAACAAATAGCCAGTGAGGCCAGTTTCAGAGAGAAAATCTTAAAAACAGCTAGAGAAAAAGATTCATTGCATAGAGAAGAACAAAGATAATCATTACAGACGTCTTGTCTGAAACTATGCAAGTCAGAAGATAATGATATCTTTAAAATGCTGAAATAATAAAAACTATCAACCTACAATTACATATCCAGTGAAAATGTCCTTCAAAATGAAGCTTTTGTCAAACAAAAGCTCAGAGAATTTATCACTAGCATACTTATCCTATAGGAAATGTTAAAATAAATTCTTTAGGCAGAAGGTAAACGATACCAGATGGAAACCTGGATCTACACAAAAGAACGAAAAGCACTGGAGCAATGGTTAATATGTGGGTAAATATAAAACACTTTTTAAAATCAGTTAGAAATCTTTTTGTTTTAGTGTGGTAGGAATACTTAACATGATATCTACGCTTAACAGATTTTTACATATATAAAATCTTTTTAAAATTTTTAAAAAACACAGTTTAAAACAAAATAACAATGTATTGTAGAATTTAAATGTGAGAATTTAAATGTGAGGGGGGGCAAGGGCAACATATGTAACCTAAACATCTGTACCCCCATAATATGCTGAAATAAATAAATAAATAAATGTGAGGAATTACATTATGATAATAGAAGAAAGGATGGGAAGAGGGCATTAGAAGAATACTATTATAAGCTTTTTATATTATACATAAAGTAACATTATTTGTATACTATGATGTTAGGAAGCATATTGTAAGATCTAGAGCAACCACTATAACAATAAAACACAGAAGTATAACTAATAAGCCAATATGTGACATAAAATAGATACTAAAAATAATCTAAGAGAAGACAAAGAGAATAAAAGGAACAAGGAATAAATGAAAAAACTAATGATTAAGAGCAACATAGTAGATTTATTTTTATTTTATTTTTAATTTTTAAGATGGTAGATTTAAACCCAGTTTATATCTTGTATCCGTTGAAGTATGGAGAAAAAAATAAACCCAGTTTATTGATATTAAATGTAAGTATTCTAAACACTCCAATTAAAATGTAGATATTGTCAGATTGAATTTAAAAAAAACCAAATCTATTCAGGTTTCATACAAGAAATTCATTTTCAGTATAATAACACAGTTTAAAAGTAGAAGTATAGAAATGGATATATTTCTACATTAAACATAAAAAAGCTGGAGTGGTTTCGGGATAAGACAATTACCAGTGATAATGAGAGACACTTCATAAATAATAAAAGGACTATTTTGTAAAGAATGCCTAACAACCCTAAATGTGAATGCACTCAATATCATAGCTTCAAAATATGTAAAGTATAAACTGACAGAACTGAAAGAAGAAATAGATAAATACACAGGCTAGTTGGAGATTGCAGCATTTCTCTCTCAGTAATTGATAGAACAAGCAGACAGAAAATTTATAAAGATTTAGTAGACTTGAACAACATCATCAACCAGCTTCACCTAATGGACATTTATGGAACATTATCCAGCAGCACCAGAATACACATTCATTTCAAGTTTGCATGGACAGTCAACCAAGAGAGATCCTATAGTAGACTATAAAGCATATCTCAATAATATTCAGAGAAAACTGACCAAAACAGTATTAAAATAGAAATTAACAAAAAGATAATTGTAAAATCCCCAAATATTTGGATATTAAGCAGCTCACTTCTGTATAACTCTGGGTTAAAAAATCAATTACAGGGAAAGTTAGTATTCAAACTAAATGAAAATGAAAACAATGTATCAAAATTTGAAAGATGTAGCTGAAGCAGTACTTGGAAATATATAGCATCAAATATTTATATTAGAAAAGGAGAAAAGTCTAAAATCATTTAAGCTTTTACTTCAACAAGCTAGAATATGAAGATTAAATTAAATTCAGTGTAAGTAGAAGGAAGGAAATAATAGGAATTAAAATCACCAAAGTGGCTGGGCATAGTGGCTCACGCCTGTAATCAATCCTAGCACTCTGAGAGGCTGAGGCAGGAGGTTCGCTTGAGGTCAGGAGTTCAAGACCAGCCTGAGCAAGAGCGAGACCCCATCTCTACTAAAAATAGAAAAAAAATTAGCTGGACATGGTGGCGAGGGCCTGTAGTCACAGCTATTGGGAGGCTGAGGCAGGAGGATCACTTGAGCACAGGAGTTTGAGGTTGCTGTGAGCTAGGCTGATGCCACGGCACTCTAGCCTGGGCAACAAAGTGAGACTCTGTCTCAAAAAAAAAAAAAAAAAAATGACCAAAGTAAAAAATGGACAAATAATAGAGAAAGCAGATATTAATCCTTTGAAAAAATTAACAAAAGTGATGAATCTCTGACTAGACTGCACAAGGAAAAAGAGAAAGCAAAAATTACTATTGGGAATGAAAAGAGACATTTACTGTAGATGATATTAGCAAGAACTTTTTGCCAATAAACTTGAAAGAAGATAAATTCCTTGAAAATCATTCCCAAAAGAATAGAGAGCCTGAATGGCCCATCTTAATTATATTTTACATGAATTGAATTTGTATTCAAAATCTTTCCCACAAAGAAAACTCTAGGGCTAAATGGCTTTATTAATGATCTACCAAGCATTTAGGGAAAAATAATATCAATTCTATACAAATTCTTCCAGAAAATAGAGAAGGAAGCATTTTATAACTCATTAATAATCAAGCCAGCATTACCCTGATACCAAGACCAGACAAAGATATAGGAAAAGTAAATGGCAAACCTGTGTCCTTTGTGAACGTGGAAACAAACACTCTTAATAAAATACTAGCAGTCTAATCGAGCAGCATATAAAAGGTGAGTCCTTTTAAAATTAATTGTACGATTACCATATGATCTGGTAATTTAAATCCCAGGTAAATGTGGAGTGGAATGGAAGAGAAGAGAAGGGATGTTAATAGGAGCTCCTATAGCTATGTAAGACAGGTGCATGGATAAACAATTAGTATTTCTGCAATGGAATTTTTACCAATAAAAAATGAATGATTGATACATACAATAGTATATATAAATATTAACAGTAATGTAGTCAAACACAAAAGAGCACAAACTGTTGATTCCAACATGAATTTTAGAAAAGGCACATCTGTACGTGTAGAAATCTATGGGGATAGATCAGTGGTTGCCTAGGCCTGTGTGTGTGTGTGTGTGACTGACTGACTGGTATAGGGGGTGAAAGGGCTCTTTCTGGGGTGATGGAAGTGTTCTATTTCTTGACTGTGGTGGTGGTTATAGGGATGTCTGCATTTGTGAAAATTCATAAGATAAAAGTAAAATTTTCATCTGTTAGATGGATTCTCCCATGAGTTTTATATTATGCAAATTGTATTTCTTTTTAAAGTTTCAAATAATCCCTTATTGGCTTTAAGTTTGTTTTTTTTTTTATTGTTCCAATTGCTATTTTTAAATGAAAAAAAATTTTTGATTTTTCATTTTAGATATACAAGATGATTGTAAAAAACAGTGAACTCAGATATACTGAGAAAGTGAAAATTCATCTTTTATCTGCTTACCTCTTTTACCAGGTTATTAATAATTTAAGGTTTATTTTTTCAGACTTTTAAATATACTTAAAATAAGTATTTATATAAGTGGAATGACACAGTAGTACTGTTCTGTAACCCACTTTACCTTCCACTTATTTGTATCATGTATATTTTTCTATACCAACATGTAGCTAACTGCTGTAACCATTTAATTGATGCTGAATAGACTTTTTCATTGTATGGATGTATGGATATATGTTAGTTTATGTAGTCTCTTTCTGATGCATATTATGTTTTTTCTTCTTTTTTTTTTTTTGGCATTATCAACATCTAGGGGACTTATCTTAAAACTGAGTTTTCATAGCTAGCATACCATTTATACTTTGGTGACATATTTATTTGGAATGACCTCTGGGAGGTAAACAGTAGGAGATGGGGGAGGTTAGTCCCCCTAAAGCCTGCCACACTGTATGTTTCAGTTTTTATACAGTTTTTGAAGGTGGCTTTACTCTGCCACAAAAGAAAAAATGTGGAACAAATTTATATATTTTTATCATACTCCTGAATTTCATGTCTTTCTATATATTCCTAAAATATATTGATAAAAGGATTATAATACCACTGCCCTCAGCCACTTCACTGTATTTGTCTTTGGAAACTTATAATAACTGGGGAGCAGTGATTAAGTGCATATAAAAGCACTTTTTAGGTAAACACTGCCAGATTGTGCACTTGTCCTGCCTCTTTGAACTAAAAATCTCTCTTTTTTGAATGGAAATTTTCGAGATCACTGTTGGTACTTATATTAGGGTTGCCAGATAAAATACAGGATATCTAGTTAAATTCGAATTTCAGATAAACAAGAAATAACATTTTACTTTAAGTATGTCCCAAATATTGCATGGGACATTCTTACATTTATTATTCATTGTTTATCTGAAATTGAAATTTAACTGGGTAGCTTGTATTTTTATTATTTGCTAAGTCTTGCCACCCTAGCATGTAGGGAATTCATAGGTTGTGCCAAGACCCATGGATCTGGATATCATGTACTTTAATTACTATGTATTTTGGTGACTTGAGCACAGTAATCCTAAGTAAAATAACCTAGTGGATGTGTTACTTTTTACAATTTTATTTTTAAGCAAAGACTCCTGATTTCTTCCTCTTCTATCCCCTTTCTCTAGTAAAATAGCTAACTCCTTTACACAGTACAAGGCAATAGTTATCTGCATATCTGCATGTGGTAGCCATTGTTCTCTATCATTTGGCAGAGAAAAAGCTCATGAAGTCACTTGCCATCATAGATTAGCAAGTGTTGAATCTATAAATACCTGTTAATAATAAAATTTATTCAGTTTTATCATTCTTTGAATCAAGCTACAAATACTTGTACTTAAATGCCACTTCCGTTTATATGAAGTATATGTTTAGGAGGATATAAAAATTGTCTAAGATATACCTTGCTCTCAAACATCTTACTATCTAGTCAAGGAGTTGTATATGTAAACAAATAATTATAATGCAGGACAATGAACAGTGGTAATAATAGGCAAACCGCTTGTTCTAGAGGTAGTTGGGGTGGAAAAATTAATTCAGATTGGGGGATTGTAGAAGATTTCCTGAGACTGGATGAAAAGTAGAAAAGCATTTGGACAGATGTCAAGGCTGTAAAATAACATGAGCAAAAGTCATGGAAATGTTCTTATGTAGGAATTAGGGGAAATGCCAGTAATAAAGCAGTTTATGTGAAATCATGTAAGAAATAAGGCTAAAAAGGCAGTGTAATAGTTTCCTGGGGTTACAGTAACAAAGTAACTGGGTGGCTTAAACAGCAGAAATGTATTGTCTCACAATTCTGGAGACTAGAAGTTCAAATTCAAGGTGTTACTGAGTTGGTTCTTTCTGAGGGTTATAAAGAAGAATCTCTTTCACGCCTCTCCTAGCTTCTGGTAGCTTTAGGTGTTCCTTGGCTTGTAGCTGCTTGTTCTCCCTGTGTCCAAATTTCCCTTTTCTATGAGGACACAGTCAAATTGGATTAGGGATCACCTTAGTTATCTTAACTAGGTCATGTGCAGGGACCTTATTTCCAAATACGGTCATATTTACAGATACCAGGGTTAGAACTTCATCTTTTGGGGACACAGTTCAACCCGTAACTGGTGGTTTGGGGGTTATATTTCAGAATGTTAAATTCATTGTTTAGTAGGCTAAACTTTCCTTTTAAACAACTGGGGAGTCCTTAAAACTTTTTGTGCCAAGAAATAATAGTTCTGATTGCCCTCCAAAGTTGAGGGCAAATAGATTTGAAGACTATTACTATTGTTACAATATAATAACAGCTGTCACTAATTGAATACTTACTCTGTGCTCTAGCACTTTGTACATATGTAATTATTTAATTTTCAAGGGACTTTGTGAAGTATAAATATTAATTATAGTCTCTTTTAAATATGAAGAAACTGAGGTTTAGAGAAGAACACAGTGGGGAGAACAGGAGGAGATGTTGATAATTTGTTCCATTTAGGCTGAGTGTAATGGCTCACACCTGTAATCACAGCACTTTGGGAGGCCAAGGAGGGAGAATTGTTTGAGGCCAGAAGTTGGAGACCAGCTTAGGTAACATAGTGAGACCCCATCTCTTAAAAAAAAAAAAAAAAAAAAAAAAACCTAATAATTTATTCCATTTAGATATGTTAAGCTTGAAGTATTGGCTGAATATTCCTGTGGTGATGCTAAGTTGGTAGTCCAGAGCGGAGGACAAATAATTAGTAATCATCAGCATAGAGGTGCTGTTTGAAACCATAAGAATGGGTGGGCTTGCATGAGAAGGTAGTATAGAGTTAAAAGAGATGCTGAGGACAGAGCTTAAGTTGACTAGATTTGAGTCACTAGAGATGAAAGAACAGTCAGAGGAGATGCTGAGAAGTAGAATGGTAGAAAGAGAAAATTGGAGGAAAGAATTTTAAAAGTGAGGGTGATAGTCCAATGTATAAGAGTTTGCAGAGAGGTAATAGAGAATGAAAACTGAAATAGAATTTGGTTATTATTGACATGTTGAGAGAATAGTTTCAGTTGAGAGAATAGTTTCAGATTACAAAGTATAAGTAGATGAATCAAGGAGTTAGACTATCCATTTGAGAAGTGTATACAGGTATAAAAGGTAAAGATCAGTTAAAAGTTCAGTTAAAAGAAAGGACAACTGAATTTCTTTAATACAAAATGATTTTAACTTTTTATGGTCAAAGGGAAGGAACCATTGAAATGTTAAAATAAAACAAGATCCAACTAACATATTAAGAGAGAAGAATAGGGCCAGAATCCTAACTGGTGGGGAAGAGAGTGTAGATAAAGATATTAGCCTTGTATAGAATTTTAGTCCTCA
>NW_012135192.1:3262747-3269939 GCF_000956105.1 Propithecus coquereli | reverse complement strand
ATCTTGATTCAAGACTAGGTCTATAAAAGTTTTAAGAATCTGTGTGTACATTATAAGAATAATAAAAATAATACACATTACCTATCACTCAGGTTAAGAAATGGAAATTACTAGTATTTTAGGACACTAAGTGTGCCCCTCTCTTATATCACCATCCCTGTCTCCAGAGGTGCCATTATCCTGACTTATGTACTATCACTCCTTTAGTTTTCTTGATAGTTTTATCATGAATGGAAATATTCTTGAACAGTATATTATTTATTTTGAAAAAATGAAGTGTGCCAATCTATTTGAGTTAGGGGAGGGTTATCATAGATGAAGGCTTCTAGGAGAAGGTAGCTGAATAGTCTAGTATCAGGTCTGCTGAGTTTCAAGGGCTTCTCTTCAGGAAATCGGTGAGCAAAGTCATGAGTTCGTTCTTGGTAACATATGGCGAATCCTGGCCAGGTATCTGGCAGTGGTACAGTGTGGGCCAGGTATTGCATATTTGTTCAGCAGGTATATGGTCACACGAAGAGAGTACTGTTCTGTGTTTTTTGTTTCTAAGCTCATGGTGGTCTTCCTCCAGCATATAGTAGATCAAAGTGGAGCACATCTGGAAGGTGAAATGAATGTTCTCATCTGATCCAGGCAGCAGGGCAAGGTGGAGTGAGTAGGTACATCAAGGCAAGCCAAGTAGGATAAACATCTGGAACAGGCCGACCTGGGCGCTTTGTCCTTAGGAACAATGTCAGTGGTTATCCTGGTGATGACAGCTCATCATGCTGTCTCAGGAGTCACACTGCTACCTTCTGGATTGGTTGCCTGTTAAAATCTGGTGCACAGCTGGCCTCCTGGCATCTCTCTTCACAATCTTCCTGAAGATACCTATTTTTCTCTCCTATGTTGGATCTTCTGTATCCTAATTGGTCGTTGTCATCTTTTTTTTTTTTTTTTAAGTTTATTCTCTTTTTTTGATGGGATGAACTCTCAAGTTACTTCTTAGGAAGGATGCATAGAAGATAAATGTTTTGAAGTCTTTCATATCTGAGAAACTATTCCACTTTTTTATAAGATGGTTTGGGTGAAAAATTCTTGGGTGGAAATAATTTTCCTTCATTATTTTGAAGGAATTGCTCCATTGTCGTATTCCTTCTAGTGTGACTGTTGAGATGACTGAAGTCTGTGTCCTGATTGTTTGGATGTAATCTGTGTTTTCTTTCTAGAAGCTTGTAGAATATTCTTTTTGTCCTCAGTATTATGATATTTCACACCTCTTTTTAGTTGTCTTTTAATTTTTCGTACTAGACACTTTGTGGATCCTTTCAAATGAACAGCTTTTATCCTTCTGCTTTAGAAAATCTTCTTGATCTACTTCTTTGATTTCTTTCCAAACACTATTTTTTATCCCCCTTTTTCCTCCTATTTTCTTTTTGTGGAACTCCTGTTAGAATGGACCTCCTGGACTGGTCCTCTAATATTGCCATCTTTTATCTCCTATTTTCTATTGCTTTATCTTTTTTTCTCTGGTTCCTGGAGATTGCCTCAATTTTATCTTCCAAGCCTTTATTTCTTCATTTCAGCTATCGTGTTTTTCAAGAACTCCTTATCTATATTTTTAAATGTTCTTTACTAAATTACATTCTGTTCTTATTATATGGATATATTTTCTTTGTGTGGAATATGAAAATGGATATGGATATATTCTGTGTTAGAAGCTTTTGCTTAGATGTCTAGTAATATTTGTCTGCTCATGATTAAAAGTGGGGATGAAAAAGTTGATTGGAAATTCTGTTTTTGGTACGATATGATGCTAGCAGCTGTGGCTGTTACACCTCAAAGATGCTGTTGGTTTTTCCTCTCCAGAAGGTAACTCCATTCTTCTGTTGAGGTGGAGGAGGTCTAGTTGCCTAGCATCATGGAGAGAGAGTCTAGGAATCGAAGTGCTTTCCAAAGAGCTTTTGTGGTATCTTTTTAGTTTTAAAAAACCCTCCTCTTTCCCTACCATTGTTGCTTCTCCATTTCCAGAAGTAATTGTTGTTGCTTTCTGTAGATTCTGCACCGTACGGTGTGTTGTTTCTCAGCTTTCTTTTGCTTACCAGGCTATAATTTGGCTTTCCAGGGTCTGCTGAACCTCTTAATACTCATCCATCCACTTTCAGTCTTCCAAGATTTTGTTGTTCTTGTGTCTTCTTGTTGTTGCTCTTATCTCTTCCCCTTGTGGGTTTAGGTATTAAATAAAGTCTTTTACTGTTGTTATAGTGGGCTTTGATGAGAGAATGAAATTATATGCATGTTTTTAATCTGCTATCTTAATCCTAAAGCCCTTATTTAAAATGTTTAATCCGTCTCACCTCTTGAGACTTGATTATTAAAGTTAGCCCTTTTCATCTCTTGTTTTGGTTTTTACATTCATATTTATAATATATGAAACTCTTTTTGTAGACTACTTGAGACTGTATGAACTCAAGGATTTATAAGTGAATCTAGAATTTGTGAATATAAAGGTTGATTGTTTTTTAAATTTGCTCTTGTAGGAAAGTGAAAAGGTTTCTGAATATCCAGCAGTGATTGTGGAGCCAGTTCCAAGTGCCAGATTAGAGCAGGGCTATGCAGCCCAGGTTCTGGTTTATGATGATGAGACTTATATGATGCAAGATGTGGCAGAAGAACAAGAAGTTGAGACCGAGAATGTGGAAACAGGTAGACATCTCATAAAATGTTCATTATTTATAACTTTTATTTTGTAAGCTTCAACAGTACTATTGCCAGATGAACAATATTAATATAATGAAGAACTTTTTTTTAATGCAATTTAGTATAGCTTGGAAATCAGTGAAACATCTCTGTTTAAGGGAATTTATGTAGCTAAAAGAAAGTTCTACAGTATAATTCTTTGAACCCTACACACAAAATTACAGCTCTACAATGCTAAAATTATTATTTTTTTCTGGGAGTGTAAATATTTACTAGTTATTATTTACTTATAGAAGTCAATAGGTTAGTATTATGAGGGTAACTTTTTAATTCAAAAAATAAATATGGAGGCTGAGTGCAGTGGCTCATGCTTGTAATTCTAGCACTTTAGCACTTTGGGAGGCCAAGGTGGGAGGATTGCTTGAGGCCGGGAGTTCAAGAACAGCCTGGCAATAGTGAGACACCTTCGCTACAAAAAAATAAAAGAAAAATTAGCCAGGCATGGTGGTATGTGCCTGTATTCCTAGCTACTCAAGAGACTTGAGGCAGGAGGATTGCTTGAGCTCAGGAGTTTGAGGTTGCAGTGAGCTAGGATGATGCCACTGTACTCTAGCCTGGGTTACAGAGTGAGAGACCCTATCTCAAAAAAAAAAAAAGTGTTTTCATTCTGTAACTGATTATGAGTTTCTTTGAATTAATATTGATGGATTAGTTTTTTGTTGTTGTTGTTGTTAGTTCAGAAGCATCTTTGTAGTGGTTTATTAGATTCCTCTTCCCGTTTGTCTTCTTAGAAATGTTAGTATTTCAGTGTATGTGTGATGAAATAGTATATGTTGAATTAGGGATTAGTATGTATAATTCTTCGAGAAATCTTTTAGTTTTTCCTATTGACCGTAAAGAAAATAGGGTATTTTAACAGAACGATTGTAGTGACTATTATATAATAATAAACACAAATATTTATCATTAGCTATTAATGGAGAACAAGACTCCTTGTACTTGTTCAACACTAGTAAAATTTCTTAAATATTTAGATGCATTTCTATAACTGTAAAAAATTCTCACGATTAAAAAGTTTGAGTACGTGATGTCTTTCTGCTCAGTGAGGCCCAGTATTACTCCGTAGGCCTACTAGCTTTTTCCAGCTTAAAGCTATTCTTCCTCCAGTTTTATTTTTTATTGAGGTAAGGGATTAGAGGTTACCTTGCTTTTCAGAGCAGTGATGATTGCTGTGCGAATCAAGTGGAATCAATTCATTTATCAAAACAGGTAGCTAAGCTGGGTGCAGTGGTGTGTGCCTATAATCCCAGCTCCTTTGGAGGCTGAGGCAGGAGCATCGTTTGAGGCCAGGAGTTCAAGTCCAGCCTGGGTAACATAGAAAGACCTCATCTCCAAAAAATAAACAAAAAAAACCAGGCAGCCACTCTCTTCTTACGGGCTTCATGACTATAGTCTGGAGTGATACCTGATTTATGGTACATAATGCATGTCTTTTTATGAGAGTTTGGAGAGTTTTCTAGTCTGAAGCTAGAAGTACAGTAGCAGATGTGAATTTTCTTCTTGAGGAAAAGGATAAGTGGGACCATTAAAAATATTATTTGATATGATATTTAGGGGTATATATTGTTACTGATTTTATTATAGTAGTATAACTAAACAGAACACTAATAGCATAAGGAAAAAAGGTATCATAGCTTAAGTTGAGTGAAAAAAAGTAGAACCTCTTTGAAATGTCTGGATGATGTTTTAATAAAAAAGGGAAAACAATGATTTTAGTAGCAAATTGGAAACCTATGAAAAGATGAAAACTACAGTGCCGAATTTGCATAAGTAGATAAATTAGGACGTTTGTCACATTAAAATACCAGATCAGGTTAGCCAAATGTTATTAGTTGTATAATTGACTGTAAATGTTTCATTAATTTAGGTTAATTCAGGTAAAAACAATTTTGAATAGGAAGCAAATGTAATCCACATAAGGGATTTTATTTTCTTAGTCTTACTGACATACTGAAAAAGAGGATATGGGAAGTCTGGGTAAAAGAACAATTACTTTCGTGATTTTTTTTTGTAAGTTGTTTTTGAATACTTGATAGTATTTTTTAGATTTACTTTTCTTAAACACTAAAAGGAAATTTTATCAAATCACTTAGGTTATTCTAAAATAGTATAAAATTACCTCAGAAGTTCATCTTACATTTTAATTCCATTCTGGCTTGCGGATTTAAATGTAATTGTATAAGGATTGTTAATATTCATAGATTAGTTTTAAAGTCAGCTGATTTGTGCTTAATTTTTTCTGTTTAAAGAATCAAATGCATTTTTAAATGAGTTAAAATCAGAATAAATTTTCATTCTTCTGACATCTAGCACGTATACAGATGAATAAAGGTTGTTAAGACTTATCCTAATGCATGTTTCCTTTTAGATAGTGGATTAGAATCAGGTTTACTTCTTATGATGATATAAATTTGTAACTTAAATTTCACATACATGTAGGTTTTGGAGAAGAAGCTGACTAGGAAGAAAAGGAAAGGAATATTTATAAAATGTCAGTTTTTATTTGGTGAATGGGGGGAATTGAGATCTGTATAGAATAAGATTTCCTTGTGTATATCTAGGAAACACTTCCTAGAATACTCCTACATTATAATTTAGATTATATCAGTCTAAAAATTTTTCATAATTTATTAACCTGTTATGTCAGTTCTCTGCATGTTCCTACTGAAATTTTTCTTTTTATTCCTATATATTCTTATGTGTATGTTCATACCAGAAAGAGTGTTCCCATTGTCATCCAGGTAGGAGCACTGAAATCATACAATGATTTGCATCTAGCCATCTTTATTATTTTGTGAATAAAATGGTTTCTTATTTTGTTAGTATTAGTTATGGGCTATTTGCTTCACTTTTCTATAGACTAAAAGTCTGTATTTCCCTCAGCTTATGTGTAATACTAATGCTCTCTTAAATTTTATAGGAAAAATCAAATATATTTTGAAACTTTCAAAATAGGCATATTCGTCTAAACCTGTAATAGATAGCTTGTGATGATAACTGCAGATTAGTAATCATAAAGAACCTTTGAGGAACAGTGATGAAAGAAGGATGAAGGGAGGTCTTGACTCTGGCAAGCATGATTCCCCCCAGTGGCTGCAGACTCCATGGGTTCTGGGGTTCTGCTGCGTAGACAGTGAGTTGGGGAGAAGGAGAGGAGTTTATTGGATTCCCTACAGAGATTTGAAAATGTTCACTTTTTAAAAGATTGTATAATTTTATACATAATAAAAAATTTAAAAGTTGTTACAAATTACCATTTATGAAGTAGTAAGTTTATACCAATGAACTCAATAGTAGATAAGTTATTATAGAAATCTTTTAAGACTGTACTAAGATTGAGCTAAGATTTGCTTCTTCATCTTTCATCTTAACAGATACCTCTTACTATATTTGTCCTCTTTGTACTTTATGAGAAAATACCATGTTTGCATTTGTTATGTGCAAGGCACTGTTTTCAACATGTTTCTTTCCCCTTCAAGGAGTTAATAATTTATTCGTGGAGATAAAATATATGTTATATTCAAAATACGAAGCGGTAAAAAGTCAAATGAGTGTTATTTACAAATTCAAAGGAATTTTGAGAAGAGGAAATTTCAGTTGCATTGTCACAAAATAGGAATTTAAGGTTGTGAGGGTTACATAAAATAAATAAGTAAGCACAGTGTTTTGACACAATAAATGTTCCCTTAACTTCATTAGCACTTTTCCTTGTGCCTTCAAAAATGGACAACCTTTTATACATTAAAACAGAGCATTTGTTTAACATAATTTACATCTCTGTTGTATTTTTCTTCTTCCTTTCACTTCCACTTAAAAAAAACCAAATGCTTTATGCCTTCAGTTTGTTTAATACCTTTTCTTGGTCATTTTTTCCTTAACTTATCATGTACTCTGGCATCTGCATTTATCCTTTTACCGAAGCCCTATCAGAAAGGCCACTCCTCTGCCAAATTCCGTGACCCACAGAATTATCCAAAAGTAGATCTTTTGTAATCTGGCCTTCTTATCTATTGAAACATTGCATTCTCCTGGTTGTTTTCCTACTGTCCTTTCCATGGACTGTGCTATTTATGCTTCTGAGCTTTTGTTCAGTTTCCTCTGACCAAGATGTGCTGAGGTATCAATATGAGCCATTCTTGAAGGACCAACTACATGGGCCTACAACTATTGTAGCCTACATTAAACTCCCTTTCCTGATCTTCTGTTATACTATCTGGATAAGACACTTTCTTATTTTATTAATTTTATTCATTCATTCTTATTTTTGTATATACTCCTTTTGTTTTCCCAGTGAGCATATAATCACCCTGAAGGCAGAGACTATGTTTTTTTCTTTTGTTGAATATATTGTTGAACATGTATAGCTAGTTGGGAAATACAACCTAAAATAAAATGAATTTTGAGTTAGTATTGTAGTATAATCAAGAACCATCTATGTCAAATCTTAAATATATTT
>NW_012135192.1:3257078-3258387 GCF_000956105.1 Propithecus coquereli | reverse complement strand
TATGGAAGATATGTGTGTTCTTTAATTGTCAAAAAAGAAGT
Source organism: Propithecus coquereli (assembly GCF_000956105.1). Lineage (NCBI taxonomy): Eukaryota > Metazoa > Chordata > Mammalia > Primates > Indriidae > Propithecus > Propithecus coquereli. The sequence goes on along the minus strand of NW_012135192.1, from coordinate 3,258,346 downwards.
GATCTTCTTTCGGTTGAACAATTTTTTTGAAGGGGGGGTGGCTTATTATGTACCAGTTTTCATCTTTATAGGGATTTAGATAGATAGTGATTCAAATTACAGCCCAAAGCAGGGTAGTTGTTCCTAGATTGAATAGGAGGTTATAAATCTCTCAACAATTAGAGATTTTAAAGTATGAACTATTAATAAAATGCCACTTGGGATGTTGTAAAGAAACTTCAGGTGTCAGATATTCAGACTGGGTTTCTTTTACAGTCCTTTTCAATTCTGAGATACTGTTTATAATAACTTCATACTGTAAAAGGATGAATTAATATGATTATCTATGATACGTTATCATTTCAGTCTCCTGGTTAGAAAGGTGTCCCATGAACTGAAGATCATTTTTTTAGTACCCAGGTTTTATCTTCAGTTGCTTTATTTCATGGCCATACTCAAACATTTTGTCCCTGGGTAGCTGCCTTTACAGATGTCTATCTTTGGTCACAACAGGAATTGGGCAAGAAAATGTGGCATAAGACCATGATATTGTTTTGGGGGAAGGATCAGGACCTTAAAGCTTATGCTCTACTAACGGTCAGTAGCTTCATCTTGTTTTGCCACCCAAAGAGTCTTAGTCTTACTATTGAGATTGGTAGCTTTTTCTTCTCTTACACCAATGGCACAAACATATCTTAGCTTTGAGTATAAATTTCTCAAGCTTTAAAATTTTTCTGATTAGTTGATATATGGCTAGTACATAAGAGATGCTCACATCAAACAAAGGCAATTTTTTTTTTTTTTTTTAGAGACAAGGTCTCCCTCTGTCACCTAGGGTAGAGTGCAGTGGCCCAATCATGCTCATAACTCACTGCAACCTTGAACTCCTGGGCTCAAGTGATCCACCTACCTCAGCCTCCTAAGTAGCTGGGACTACAGGCAGGAGCCACCGTCCTTAGCTAAAAAATAGAAATATTTTTCAAAGTTATTTCTATACATTATTAGTTATGACACAAAAATGGATGTTTTAATTAAATTTAGAAAATACTGGGTGAAAGAAAACCAGGTATATTTAATTATTCACAGGAAGACTTCTCAGAGGTTTTAGTATGCAAATGTGAATTATGATTCTAAAGAAGAATTATCTCTTTTTAGAGAATATTGTTACAGCCTTACCAATTCATTGTCTGCTGTTCAAGAGGAAGCCAATACATTGAGACAGCACGGTTTACAGCAGAGAAAGAGTTTAATATCCCAGGTTCCATTTGAGGAAACAGGAGAAAGTTCTC
>NW_012135192.1:3254286-3257028 GCF_000956105.1 Propithecus coquereli | reverse complement strand
AAAAAAAGGGCAGGGTGGCTTATGCCTGTAATCCCAGCACTTTTCTAGGCTGAGGTGAGAGGATCACTTGAGGCCTGAAGTTCAAGACCAGCCTGGCAACATAGTGAGACACCATCTCTCTAAAAAATTAAAAAATTAGCCAGGTGTGGTAGCACGCTTATAGTCCTAGCTACTCGGGAGGCTGAGGTGGGAGGATTGCCTGAAGCCCAGGTGTTTGAGGTTGTAGTGAGCTATGATTCTGCCACTGCACTCCAGCCTGGGTGACAGAGCGAGACCCTGTCTTTATAAAAAAGAAAAAAATTAAATTAAAAAGCTGCCAATTATAAATTTTAAGAGACCATCAATTGTAAGTAAGATACACTCTGATTTCAGAAATGTCAAATGTGAAAAAATGTGCATCTTAGAATTAATGAAATATATACAGTTATCAATCTTCCTGAAACTCTCATTTACTGGGAATCAGCCATTGAAATATTAAAATATCAGGCTTATGAAAAACGGGGGTGAGTTGTGGTGTTGAAATCCGTATGCATGCTGCGTGTGCCCTTGAAATTCTTTACTGTCCTTGAAGAGAGGGTATTTAAATTAAAAAGTCTGTTCAGAGACAGTAAAAGAAAAAAAAATCATTTAACCATATTGTTTAAAACTATACAAAATAACCATAGGTATTAGATTATAGAGAGTACAGAAGATGAAAAAGTATTTTAATATGACACATTTACTTTAATAAATAGAGTTTTATCCTAATCGAGTGTCACTTACCGGTAGGATTTTGTGGTCTAAAAAGAAAATGAGAGGAAGGTTCTGCTTTTTAAACTGTCATTTAAAAACAGGATTCTTTAAGGGCTCTTTAAAATAGCCATTGATTTTTAGTGCACTTGAATATATGTTTTATAAATTATTGTATGGGAAGGAGAAAATAGTGGCCAAAGCAAAGAACTCCCCTGTCAATTAAAAAAAAAAAAAAAAGAAATGAAAAGGAATAATTTTAAATGGTATTTGTATACTTTTAAAGAAACAGCTATTTTATATAAAAGGAAAGAGAAGTATTATCGAGAGAATAGATCATTAAAAGATATTTGTTTTTGGAAACTAGTAGCATTCATTCTTTTGTATTCAGAGAGACTTTTTTTTTTTTTTAACACTAGTTAACTTTCAATTTTTTTATACAACAGTGTGTCTGAATAATGCAATTTTATTAATTAAGACAGAGGAGAGGGCTAAGTCTGGATTATATAGAATTTTAAATGAGTAGCGAACAAGGTTACAAGTATTGGCAAGTAGGGATAGCTTAAGTTTCTTATATGTACAAATAGGACTACTTTAAAACTTATCTCAGGGCAAATCCATACATTGATTCAGCTGTCTATCAGCATGTACTGAGGACCTGCAGTGTGCCAGGCTCAGTGCTGAATATCTTGGGATGAACAAGACCTTCTCTTTGCCCTCACCTGCCTTTCAGCTAATGTGGGGAAGATGAACAATTTAACATATTATTATGATAAAATGTGATGAGTGTTATGATAGGATTAATTAAAGGTTTGTAGGAGTAAACAGCAGGAGAATGCCAGGGAGTTCGGAGAATGCCTCCCTGGGATGTGACATTTAAAGGGTTTGAAGTAAGTATCCAGACAGAGAATAGCAAGGATGAAAGTCTGGAGGAAGGAGAACATGGCTTATTTGAGTTGCTGAAAGGGATTCAATATGGCTAGAATATGAATTATGAGAAGGAAAGGAGATTAAAATAAGGCTAAAGGGGTTAAAAAAAAAACACTTATTGCTGAGAGCTTTTTAAGCTTCCTGTTTGTTGGGACTTATCTAAAATAAAGGTCAGTAGGAAGGCTTTGAAGAGTTTTAAGCAGTTTTTAAAAAAGCAATTTTAGTTATTTCCAAAATAGTACTGTAAATGAAAAGAGAAATAAGACAAAGAATTACCTGAACTCCTTAGCTCTTCATTCACAGCACCCTGATACCTAGTTAACTACTCTTTTTCACCTCCCACTAAATTGTCTGCCACTTCAGATTTGAGCTATAGGTATGCTCATTGCCTATTCTGAGCTAAAAGTAATAGAGATTAAGATAGTTGCTCAGCTAGCCTTTCTTTTTGGAATTAAGAAGGTGGGTACTTTGGTACTGTGTTGTTTCAGGAAGAGGAATTGTTAGCCCTTATCCATCCTCTGTGCCCATTTGTGTAAAGTTGGGGGTTTTACCATGATGTGGGTGAGACTCAAAACAGCCAGTCCTGATTGAATGCCATGCCTCAATTTAATTTGTTAGGTATTTATCTGGGCTGGTGGCCTTTAAGTCAGTTATATAATAGGAATATTATTTTGATCATTTGGACTAGGCAGCATAAGTTAATATATTTCCTTTGGTCCTGATGTCTTTGAGGATTAACTTAAGTAAAAGTTACCTTGAAACTCTATATTTTCAACACTACGAACAATGGCTGGTTTACATTTCCTCTTGGCAACATGGACAATCAGTGTTCAAAGCCTCATGTGTCATAGTAGATACCATAAACATAATTATATACATAACAGCTATGATTTGAGCCTGTACAACTAAATGTGCATAAAAGGGCTTCGTAATGAAATCTTATTTTTCTTTTATTGCCCTTTATTTATTTATTTTTTCGAGACAGGGTCTTGCTGTGTTGCCCAGGCTGGTCTTGAACTCCTTTGCTCAAGCAGTGCTTCTACCTCAGTCTCCCAAGTAGCTGGGATTATTATAGGTGTGAGC
>NW_012135192.1:3253362-3254180 GCF_000956105.1 Propithecus coquereli | reverse complement strand
ACCAGATTTCTCTCTTGAAAAATAAGATAAGGAGCCACATTTTTTCCTTGAAGAATCTCAGGACTAATTTAGCTTCATGATGAGCTGTGATAACTTTTGTATTTGTTATACCATCAGAAATCCTCCCTGTGGCACAAAAGGACTCTTTTAATTAGAAAATATTGTTGCCACAGGGAGGTAGAAGATCGACATGAAAAACTGGGGATCTGAAAAGGAGCCCCTATCCTAGGATTACCTGAAGGTGAAACAGATTGAGCCAGAAAGAAGACAATGCTGGTAGGTTGGTTTTTAATTTATTAAGTATGTTTAAAATTTTATATTTAATTAAAATTATTTCATCTACTTATACCATATTTTTGTTTAAAGGGTGACAATAATTCCTCCTTAAGGAGGGAGAAATAATACAGTAGTATTTTACTCCTAAATATTTTGCTATCTGAGTTATCCCTTGCCATGTTCCTAATATTTGTTTCTTTTTAATAGATAAAGCCCTAAGGCTATTTCATGCCTCTGCTTCCTTGGAAGCTACTAATGACTGAACATCCTCAATTTTTTTTTTTTTTTTTTTTGTCATTTCTGTCATTTCTGCTCCTAATCTAGACCCTTCCCTAATTTTTAAGGGCTTTTTTTTTTTCTGATTATCTATTTTCTTGAGGTTAGCCTAGCCCTAAGTTTTCTAGAATGATAAAATGTGAATCTTAAGTTAATTTAGTTTTCACTCTGGAATTGTTTGAATTATAATTGTACTATGATTTAGATCAGTTAGAAAGTATTATTAGAGAAAAGTTTTTTATATTTTAATAACTATTTCATTTAAC
>NW_012135192.1:3231177-3242607 GCF_000956105.1 Propithecus coquereli | reverse complement strand
AAATACTGTAAGTTAGAAGTATTGGCCAGACCCCACGTTGTCTTACATTAGTAATCAGAAATAAGTGTTGGACGAAGAAACTAAAATGTCGTGAGCTTTACTTTTTAAGTTACTGAAGTATCTTCCTGAAAAAAGTAAAGTTAGATTTATATAAATAGGCCATTTGTGGGAATGATGCTTGTTTACTTTGCTCTCCTTAAGGTATATTGTTGTCGAAAATGCAAGGGGGTTTTGGTCTAGGTCCAGTGGCTCATTGAACAAAAATCCAATTATTGAAACAACAAGGATTGGCAGGGAAGAAAGGAATTTTTAGTATGACAGATGTCTTATTGGGAAAATGGGAGAAGCTGCTTCAAATCTGTCTGACTGACTAAGGGATATCATGGGCTTTTAAAAGAGGGACCTTGTGCCTTGGGGCAGGTCATGGTATATCTCACAAGGAGCTACTTGCATTGGGATCAGGTTGTGGGGGTGAATTTTGTCATCAGGAAGTCAACTCCTTTGTCTTATAGAAAATCCATCATTTCAGGCTGGGTCTGATAGCTTTCGCCTATAATCCCAGCACTTTGAGGGGCCAGGAATCCATCATTTCTGGGAACCAACTCAAAGGATCAAGTAGTTAAGGGAGAGGATTATAAAACAACATACAGGGGTTCATGGAGCTGGTTACAATATGTGGGCTTTTTTTCAGGGAGATAACAGAGTACCTTTGGCAGAAGATATTTTCTGTTATGTTTTTACTTAATAAAGAAGAGTTGCTATGGTACTTCCTTATTCAATCATTGTATCAGAGTTACTCTTAATAGTTCCAGGCACCTGGGGCAGGAAGCATGCTTACCTGTTTGGCCCCATTATGTTAAAATATTGAGATGTATGAGAATGTTCTATCCTACTTATGTGTGACCTTCTGTGACCTTCCTCAGCAGTCAGTTCTTCAATTCTTTGATCTTCTTTCATTTTCTACCCACATATATTTTACCTGTTTAATTAAGTCAGGCCTGTTCACAGAGCAGGGTATGTTTTCTTGCCTATCTATCCACTACCCACCTCCCTTTAACCCTGCCCTGCTATTTTGGAAATGCTTTTTAGTCAATCTATGGCATTTATAGGAATTAGATTTTTTTTTTTTTTTTTTTAAAGAACAGGAATGGATTTCAGGTGTCTACCTCTTCAAAGGCCCCAGAGCTAGCTAGCAATGGAGTGGGTCCAAAAACCCTGGTCTCCTAATTCTCAGGACAGGGCTCTTTCTGTTCTAGAGCACTGCTATGGGGCTTGAGAGATATTTTAAAACTCTCTGTTTTTCAGTAGGCTTCCATAATATTTAGTAAAATGTTCTAAATTTCTATTTTGCTACCAGATATTAAAACAGAATTGTGTCATGCTTCTATCTTTAATATTTGTGTAACCTTGAGGAAGCCACTTATTTGCTCTTAGTGTGAGTTTCCTCATCTGCAAAATGAGGAGTATAGTAGTTATCTCTCACTGTTGTGAAAACTAATAATAAGGTATTTACAGTGCTTAGCATGGTATCTGGCATAAGGAAAGTTCAATCCATTCTTCATAGTGTTGCTAGTGTAAGCTTTCTATGTAGCTTTGATTATCATTTCCTTTCATAAAGCTCTTCTATTAATTATCATGATATTCTGGATAAAGTCAAATGCCTTAGAAAGATACACAAGATCTTTATACACTATCATACTAACCTTTTTGGTTTCAGCTCTTACCACCCACTTCTTTTTTTTTTTTTTTTTTCCCGGCTCACTAGCTTCTAAAACTTTATAGGGTTTACACTTGCCTAAAAAGCCAGTCCCTCCCATTTTTATCTAGTCAGTCTTTCAAAGCTGTGATCAGACATCTCTAGGAAGGATTTCTTGATCTTTCCAATATTTAGTTTAATTATGGGGTGCTGTTCCAAACCTTCCAGAAGTGTTATATTTGGTATGTGTATCATATTACCTTTCCAACATCCAAACATTTCTAAATTTAGAGTACCCAAATGTTTCCTATGCGGAGATTAAGGGACTTAATGGAAGAACTCTGTTTAGCTGTTGGGAGGAACTTTTATTTCCCCCAAAATGTGAAAATTACCTAATTGAGTGGTAAAGATATCTCCCTTTTAATTATAGTTGCTAGTTATTGATTATTATTACCCTTAAGGTTATTTTGTTTGTTTTCTTCTTTTTTCCCAGATCCTGGTGAGAAGAGGAAAGGTTATATTTCATTTTCATTTCTTTTTTGTATTTTTTTAATTGATATATCATAGTTGCACATATTTGGGGCATACAGATGATATTTTGATACATATATACACATACAATGTATAATGCTCAAGTCAGGGTAATTGGGATATCCATCATCTCAAACATTTATTGTTTTATTTTTATTTTAACAAGAGGTTTTTAACCCAAATATGTTTCAAGGAGGTGGAGGGGAAAGGTGTCTGAATATCTTTCCTGAAGCAGCCCATTACTCATAGGGGCTCAAGAACACTTTTAATATAGCACTTACCTGTTAACTTTTGTGTCATAAGCCTCTTTGGCCATAGGGGAGGCCTGTGAACCTTCTCTCAGAGTAATGTTTTTAAATATATAAAGTAAAATATCTAGAATTACAAAGGAACCAAATACATTAAAATTTAGTTATCAAGCTGTTTTAAATTATAATATACCAGTGCATGTGCTTCTTTATTAATGCATTAAATAATGAGATCTAGTGGCAGATCTAATTTACTGCTATAATTTTGAAGTAGTGACAACCATATATTGTATTTTGAGATATCTTTAACAAATCTATGATTTTTATTGGCCATGAAGTCACAGATATTGTTGAAACTACTGTGGTTTGTGCTTTCACTTTAAAGTTCTGAATTTCAGTTAGAAGTTAAAAAACTATTGTCCCCAGATCTCATCCATGTATTATTTTAACTGTCATCCACCTTATTCATCATCCTTTCTTCATTTGTTTTCTCCCCTACTTCATCCTCTATTCCCTAATAACCCATAGTTGGGGTAAACTCAAGATTTAGAATAATTACTTAGAATGAAAAAAATTCTTTTGAAGAGGAAACCAAGAACTTGATTCAAGAGGAGAAAGAAATTAAAAAGTTAGTGATTTCATTTTGAGACCGTTGCTTTCTTGAATAAATTTGAACATCCTTTTTTTTAACCTTTTTCTTTAGGGACATTGGTCTACAGTTAGCATCTATTTAGGTTTACAACATTAAGCTTTAGTCATTTGACTTGGAAGAACAAGGTTGGCAGAATCACATTTGTTTTTAATTCCATTGCTAACATTACATACGTAGGTAGGAGGCTTTCAGAGGTGCTAGTTATTTTAATTGAGACAAGAAGCACCAATTATTCTGTCTAGGCTTCATCTGCAGGTTTATGTTCTGGGAAGAGAGATCTCCACAAAAAAAGAACTTTTGGTGAACCTTATTCTTGGGAATAAAAGTAAAGAGCAGAAGCCAGTGCATTCAGTTTACTATCTCGCAACAGGAGTCAAGCACTGTATAGGTCAGAGACCACCATTGTAAGATCATATAACCCTATGTTTAATTTTGTTATCCTCTGTTTCTCTATAACAATTCATAGCAAATGGCCTTATCAAAAAGAATCCTTACATACTTGCTTTTGGAGACAGCAAGAAATGGGGAGGCTAATGAGAAACTCCAGTTAGTTCTGCAACTAGTCTTAGGGGAAATAGAATGCCAAAAGATAAAATAGCTGAAAGGAGAAGCAAGCAAGTTGAATTCTTGTGCTTATCAAAGGAAGGAAGAGAACATGAGTAGTTGTCCCGGATCTGAGACCATTAGTGGGTTTACCTGAGATGGCCTGTATTGTGCCTGGCACTGTGTTCTTTTTATGCAGCCTAGAACAAGAAATTAGATATGGCCCCTGCTATAAAGACGCTCACTCTCTTGTCAGGAAAATATGTAAGGAAGCAACTCTTCATAACCTAAGGTTTAATAAAATCAGTGTTGTAAAAGTGAGGAAGAGTGAGCTCTTAGCTATCCCGATGGGAAGTTTACACTTCAGCTGAGCTTGAGAGGACAAATAAAATTTCATTTGGAAGCAAAGACTTTTCTTGTTGAGATGTCATCATTTACACCTTTTCTTCCCTTCTCCCTTCTATTACCAAATGATGTCAGCTTTGCCCCCAAGTATATATTGAGTCTTCCCATCTTCACTGCTCTACTAGCCTAGCTCAATCAGTAGTTATTTTTTACATGAGCTCCTTTGATGGCCTTTGGCCTTCTAATTGATCTATCATCATTTTTGCCTTCGTCCACCTCCAGCAATCTATTCTTCATATAGTAGCCAGAGTGATTTAGAATACAAATTTATAAGTGGAATAATGATACTCCCTTCCTAAAATCTTTCAGTGGGTTCTAATTACATTTAAGATAAAATTGAGGAGTCTTTATTTTTTTTTCAATTCCAGTTCACGCTTTTAGAAAGAGTTGTTTTTTTTTCTTTTTAAATTTAAGAGATGGATGGTCAGGTGCAGTGGCTCAGCCTGTAATACTAGCACTTTGTGAGAGCAAGGTGGGAGGATCTCTTGAGGCGAGGAGTTTGAGACCAGCCTGAATAACATAGTGAGACCCCCAACTCTACAAGAAAAAAATTAGCTGGGTGTAGTGGTGCATACCTGTAGTCCTAGCTACTTGGGAGGCTGAGGCAGGAAGATGGCATGAGCCCAGGAATTCCAGGTTACAGTGAGCTATGATCACACCAACACTTTATTCCAGCCTGGATGACAGAGCAAGACTTAGTCTCTTAAAAAAAAAAAAAAAAAAGATGGGGTCTTGCTCTGTCATCCAGGCTGGAGTACAGTGGCTATTCACAGGCTGAGCCCCACTACTGATCGTCATGGGAGTTTTGACCTGCTCCATTTCTGATCTGGGCTGGTTCACCCCTCCTTAGGCAACCTGGTGGTTTCCCTGCATTGATGTGGAACTTAGTGTGGAACCCTATTGGCACGGGCACTGCACACTGCAGCCTAGAACTCCTGGACTTAAGTGATCTTCCTGCCTCAGCCTCTTGAGTAGCTGGGCTACAGGTGTGTGCTACCAGCTGACAGGGGTTTTTGACATGGCTTTGATGATACTAAATAATTCAGCTTCTCACATCCATCTAGAAACAATAACAATAATAGACACTAAAACCAAAACCAAAAACCTTAATAGTTAAAGTTTCTTTACTACATCGCCAGGAATAGTTTTTATTTTTATTTTTCAAATCAGGGAGACAAATTTGAAGGAATAGTTTTTAAGGATTTATATATTAACATACTTCATGCTCTCAAAAACCCTAGGTTGAATAACTTTTCTAAGGCTAGATAGCTATTTAAGTGGTAGAAGCAAGGATTTAAACTCAGAGCCCAAGCTTAAACATTATACTCTGATGAATTACATCATACCTCTTCCCTGCTAACACACACAAACTATTGTAACCACATTGCTTTTTTTTTACCCTTCCATTAATCCAGACTCTACCTCCACAGAGTGTTCACGGATGCCATTTTCTTTCTGGAACAGATTACTTTTCATTTTTCAGTTTCTAACTCCTGGTTATCCTTTAGATCTTAGTTTGAATGTCACTTTCCCAGAAAGAGAGAGGCCTTAGCTGACACTCTTCAACCACCACAATTAGGACTATGTGTTACTTTTGTCATAACCTTCCTTTTTTTTTTTTGTTAGCACCTACAACTTGTGATACATAGACTCCCACCATAAGGTAGTAAATACATTCCAAGATGTTCAGACCACATATAATATGGCATTATTGTGAGCTTAATGAAATACCCTAGGTCAGTTTGGGTAGAGGAAGAGGAGGAGGAGGAGGAGGTAGAGGAGGAGGAGGTGGTGTTTGTACGGAATGGGTTCTTGAACGAACACAGACTGAGGTAGCCAAAGCAGGTTAAGGTCCAGCTATGGTTTGGTGCCACCTGGTGGTAGTTGTGTACTCCTGTGACTGCTGTTTGAGGATAGAGTGAAAGATGGGAACCAGTTCTGACTTCATGTATTTATGAAGTTTTACTGTATTTGTATTTGTGCTTATTTCCTTAATGTTTCCATGCTGTGCTCCATAAAGTCAGAGACCATGTTCCTTGTGTTTACTGGAATTGCTCAGGGCCAGTAACTCAGTAGGTTTTCAATAAGGTATTTGTTGAATGAATAAGAATGCATCATGAACCAGAACAGATTGCCAATTTTATATTTTAGTTACAGACTGCAGTGTAGTTTAATTAGAGTTGAGGCTTTGTAGACAGGTATGGTTGAGAGATGAGGCTAGAAAGGTACAGTGGAACCAGATTGCGATGACCCATAAATAAAATAGTGAGGAACTATGTGAAACACAATCTGGAAAAGATGAGAAGTGAGAAGAGGGATATTTAAGCATCCAGAGCATAGAAGGAGAAGGCATAGCTTCCAAAATTTTTAAGTTGGGGAGTAGGTTAGAGAATAAACTAAACTTGACCAGTTTAAGAAAAGGCAACAAAGGAGAAAAAAATGATCGAAATAGAAATCATAAATCAAGATAGTAGAAATAAGTTCAAAGCATATCAGAAATTAAAATCATCTATTGTGATCTTAACACAAGAGTCTTTTATTTATAATAGATGCACAAAATACTAAATATAGTGAGTGGAAAAGGATAACACATAACAGACGAAACAAAACTAAATTTAAAAACGGAAAAATATATTCACCAGAAAAATACTCACCAAAGGGAGCTGGTGTAATAGAATAGAATTTAGAGTGAAAATCTTTAATTGGGACGAGAGACCCTTCATACCGCTAAAAGGAACAATCCAGAAAATAAAATCATCATAAACTTTCTTGCCTCTAGCAACATAGCCTGGAAATACCATTTAAAGCAAAAACTTTCACAATTTCCAGAAGTAGACATGTCTACAGAATAGTGGGACTTGAACACATCTCTGTCAAAATGGAAAAAGCAAGCAGACAAAATTAAAAATGATATCAAAGAATTGAACCATAGGACTGACAAACTTTATGAACTGGAGATACTAGAACACTGTACCTAAGCTAATAAAATAGAATCTTATACATCTTTTCAGTTATATGTAGGTCAGTTTTTAATTATGTACTATGAAGCCAAGGGTGGGGAACTTGTGGCCTCAAGGCCACATGTGGCCCTCCATATCCCCAAGTGTGGCCACTTGACCAAATCTAAGCTTCACAGAACAAGTCTTTTTATTAAAAGGATTTGTTCTGTAAAATTTGGATTCAGTCAAAAGGTTGCACTCAAGAATCCAGAAGGCCACATGTGGCCCAAGGTCACAGGTTCTCCACCCCTAGGTGAATCTCAATGGTGTCTAGAAAATCAATATCATACAAAATATATTATTTCATCATGATGCAGTAAAATTAGAAAACAATGAAGACAAAGTACTTCATAATATTGGAAATTTTAATTAGATGAAAGAGGAAATGAAAATATATTTGTGGCTAAATAACAAAACATTGCATATTAAAACGTGGGATATGGTGTAAACAGAACCCACTGGGAAATAAAATAGTTCTAAATATATTTATTGGAAAATAAGAAAGATTGATATAATTAGCCTATGTTCAAATCTAGATGTTTATAAAGGACCAACAGAATAAATCTAAATAAAGTAGAAGAAAGGTAAAAGTAAAGATAAAAGTCAAGGCTGGACACAGGTGGCTCATGCCTGTAATCCTAGCACTTTGGGAGGCTGAGGCAGGAGGACCACTTGAGGCCAGGAGTTAGAGACCAGCCTGAGCAAGAGTGAGACCCCATCTCTACAAAAAATACAGGAAAATTAGCTCAACATGGTGGTATGTGCCTGTAGTCTGTGCTACTTGGGAGGCTGAGGCTGGAGCCCAGGAGTTTGAAGTTGTGGTGAGCTACAATGAGGCAATTGCACTCCAGCCTGGGTAACAGAGTGAGACCCTCTCTCAGATAAACAAACAAAAAGATAGAAGTCATTATTAATGAAATAGAAAATAAAATAATAGATTAATAAAACTGGAAAATTAATAAAATGGATGAACATCTGTAAAGACAGATTAAAGAAAAAAGAGCACTAAGGAGAACAAAAATATGACCAATAGAATAGAGTTTAAAAATCATAGAAGAATACTATGAACAAACCATTGTCAAGGAATTTATAAACCTGTGAAATGGATAATTTTGAAAATTACAGCTGACTCAAGAAACAGAAAGCCTAAACAAATTAATAACCATTCAATTTCTTTAATCTTACATATGCATCTCATATTCACATTTAAATAAAGTCCATCAGACTCAAATCTATTACTAAAATTTCAAGGGATACATAATTTTTGTCATACGCAAACTCCATAGAAAAATAGTAAAAGAAGGAAAGTTTTCCAACTCATTGTATGAAGCTGGTATAACCTTAACCATAAAACTAATCCAGTATAAAAACAGAAAATTTCTTGTCAAATTCATGTATGATCATAGCTACAAATATTCCAGGTACAAAATAGCAAATGAAATCGAGCGTTGATTTAAAAATACATAATGACTAAATGTATACTAGGAAGGCAAGGATGGCTACATATTAGAAAATCTGTTAATGTGATCACCATATGAATAGATTAAATGCAATAGATGTAATCATCTCAGTAGATCCAAAATACATTTGTTAAAATTCAGCATCTACTGATCTGGATTGGAACCTGTTAAGGGATATATATTAAAAATTTATAGCAAATATTATACGTAATGGAGAAACAGGACGCCAGCTATTAACTTGACTAACCAGCATTATTACTAGAGGTCCTAGCCAATGCAATAAGACAAGGAAAAGAAAGGCATAAAGATCATAAGAGAAATAAAAAAATTGTTATTATTTGCAGATGGTTTAATTAACCCATAAAATCTAAGACTATACAGATAAAATTGCTGAGGGTTCACCAGATTTGTTGTATAAAAGCAATAATCAATAAGAAAATGAAACAAAAAAGAGCCCATTCATAACAGTAAAAAAAAAAAAATCCCTTCATTAGGAAGCTAGGAATAAGTCTAACAGTAATATGCAATATCTTTATGAAAGTAATTATTTTATTCAGGAACATAAATGCAGAGATAAGCAACTTAAGAGGAAACAGAAAACCCAAACAGACCAAAATCATTGATTCCTTTAATCTTTACTCCACAAACACAACACGGAAAACTGAACATGGTAAAGCTGTTAATTTTTCCCTTATTAATCTATAAATTCAATACAGTCTCAGTCAGAATCCCGAGGAGACTTGTTTTTGGTGAAATTTGACAAAATCTTTCTTGGATAAAGATCCAAAAATAGTCTAGACAATTCCACAAAAGAATAAAGTATGGTGTACTTGCCCTACTCTCCGTAAAGAATGATTCTAAAGCTACACAAAATTTTAAAATGTGTTATTAGCCCACAGTTTAGTAGGATAGAATAGGGAGCCCAGAAACAGAATAAGCATATATTCATATCTGGTATACAATGGACATGGATTTATAAATCAGGAAGAAAGGATAGACTATTAAATTATATATTCAATAAATCATATAATTAGGATATATAAAAAAACGTTAAATTAGGCCAGGTGTGGTGGCTCACACCTGTAATCCCAGGACGTTGGGAGGCTGCTGCGGGAGGATCACTTGAGGCCAGGAGTTTGAGACCAGCCTGGGCAACATAGCAAGGCCCCATCTCTAAAAAAAAAAAAAAAAAGTAAAATTAGATCCCTATTTCATACCTTCTCTTATTCATTTTCTCAATTGACTTTATTCTTTTGTATTTTGTCTTTTTCATATAATAATCCCATCTCCCTTTCTCTGACATAAGCATCAAATTTAATTTTTTTTTTTCTTTTTTAGAGACAGGGTCTCGTTCTTTCACCCTGGCTGTATTGCAGTGGAACGATCAAACTCACTGCAGCCTTCAACTCCTGGGCTCAAGTCATCCTCTTGCCTCAGCCCCCTGTGTAGCCAGGACTGACTATAGGTGTGTGCCACCACGCCTGGCTAATTTTTAAAATTTCTGTAGAGATGGGATCTTGTTATGTTACCCAGGATGGTTGTGAACTCCTGGCCTCAGCTGATCCTCCCGCCTCACCCTTCCATAGTGCTGGGGTTACAGGTATGAGCCACTGTGCCCAGCCTTAATTTGATTAATGTATTTTTTTTAAGTGTATTGAGGTTGTATATCTGTTGTATATATTTAAAATTTATATAAGTGGTATTATGTATCTTACTCTGTTTCCTCCTTTTTTAGTTGCTTTGTATATATCTATGTTAAACATTCACCACATTTTACCTTTCTGCTTTGCTCAGTAGTAGCCATCACTCCCTACTTGTATCAGCTAGTGCTGCATAACAAAGTACTTCAAAATTTATTGACTTGAAACAAGAACCAGTTGTTGTTTCTCCCAGACTTTTGGGATAGTTATGGGGTTCTGCTGAGATGACTGGGTTTACTCCTGTATATGTGGATCACTTGGGAACTAACTGGTCTAAGAAGGGCCTCAGCTGGGACAACTTACCTCTCCTTTCTTCTCTCTAGACATCTTATTTCTTTTCATTTCTTGTGATGTTAGTCAAGAACATCAGTATTTTGTTAAAGAGTAGTGATATTAATGGGCATCCCTGTGTTGTTCCTAATCTTGAAGGGAGTGTATGCAAAGTTTCAATATTCGTTGTAGGTTTTAGTAGATAATGTATACCAAGTTAAGGAATTCCTTTGGTTTTGTCTTTGTGTTAGTTATGAGTATTATCAGTTGCTTTTTTGGCATTCTTTGATAAGTCATTGTTTTTCTCTTTTAATCTATTAATGTAGTCAGTTAATTGATGGATTCTCAGATGTTGAACTGTGTTTTCGGTTTGAGGATACATGTTGCTCATCATTTTGCTTTGTTTTATTTTAAGAAACTTTGCATCTATATTCATAAGTGAAGCAGAACTATAATTTTCTTGTATTGTCTTTATCTGGTTTTGGAATCAAGATTACACTGAGCTCAAAATAATCCAGGTAGCTTTCACTTATTTTTCTATTCTATTTTCTGCACAACTTATAAAAGAATTAATTTTAAAATTTGCTAGAATTTTCCTAAAAAGCTATTCAAGCCTGGCATTTTTTCATAGGAGGTTTTGTATTGTATTTTAAATTTCTTTACTACTTACTGTTCTATTCAATATTTTTGCGTGGTGTGCCTGTTGGGAATTTCATATATTTCTAGGAATTTATACATTTCATCCAGATGTCAGCTTCATTTATTTATTTATTTATTTATTGAGACAGAGTCTTGCTCTGTTGCTTGGGTAGTGTGCCATGGCGTCAGCCTAGCTCACAGCACCCTCAGACTAACACCTGGGCTCAAGCGATCCTCCTGCCTCAGCCTCCCAAGTAGAGGGCACTACAGGTGTGTGCTACCACGCC
>NW_012135192.1:3227248-3227607 GCF_000956105.1 Propithecus coquereli | reverse complement strand
TGGGGGTGGATGATACCATTCTGGAGAGAGTGGAGAATGAAGAGAGAAGGTGGCTGAGGATCGTACTTTGGGTGAACAGTCACATTTAAGGGTTGTGTAGAAGTGGGAGAAGGTAACTGAAAAGAACCAATAGGAGGAAACAAAGTCAGACACTACTGTCATGAAAATCAAATGAAGGGAAGAATTTCTGTAAGGGGTAGTCAACAATGTCATTTGTTTGGAGAAGCAGATTTAGATGAAGACTAAGAAGTCACTGGGTTTGGTGATTAGAAGCTCAATGTTGATCTCTGAAGAATTTTTCAATGGATAGTGTGCAGAAGATACTGTTAGAGAGGAAGAAATTAGTTAATCTAAAAATA
>NW_012135192.1:3225088-3227090 GCF_000956105.1 Propithecus coquereli | reverse complement strand
TATTTTTTAAAATTATTGTTCCTTATTTAATTCTTTTTCCTGTCATCAGCATTTTTATTTAGTTTAGAATACACTAGAATATAAACACATAACAATATGCCCTTATCACGGGTAATATTTTACATAACTGAAGTTTGTGGCTAATAGTATATATAACAAAAGAAAAACTAAATCTGTAAATTATCTTAAAAGAAGGAAGGATATAGGAAAATAATACATTTTACATAAATTATAGAGGATAGTTAAAATGAAAATCCATTACTTTCCTCTCTAACTCAGCTTCATAAAATAAGTCAACATGTATTGTTCTGTGAGCTGCTAAGAGTACACCAACACCATGGCCCTTTCAAAAGATGGTGGTCAGAGACGAAGTGTTATCTTGACATCATACGTTGTTCTCAGTTCTTAAATGGAGTTGAGCTTCCTTTTATAGTCTTCTTTAGATGGTGGTAATTTGGCAAGATTTTCATCAAGAAATCCAGCTGTAGTGTCTGGGGCTGTGATCCTTCAGTCTGCACCCGACGAAGGCAGTCTGCACCATAGATCACCATATTCTCTGGGGTGATTTCAAAAGTATTTAAGTTGCGACAAGCCCCAGTGATGCAACCACTAGTCAATATTACATTTCTGCCTACATTATGCTTTTGATTCAGTGATATTATTATCTCCCATTTTCATGGTTTGGGAATAACAGTCAACTTCAAACACATTATTGGTGCCAATCATCATAGGTTTGGGTTCTGGATCTTTGGTGTCAGGAGTGATATTATCTGGGTGAGCATTTATGATAAAGGCCTGTCTTCTATTAGGTTACTTTCACCAATCGCTATTGTCCTGGCTTCCACAATAATTCGTGCTTTAGGGTGGATCAGTGTCCTGGGTCCCATAGTTATATCTCCTCCGATTTCACTTTCTACACATACAGCTGCTCCAGGAGCAATCTTGACACTCTTTTGAGTCTTCTCTGGCACGATACGGCCTTCCTTATTTAATTTTTCCTGCTTTTCATTATTTCCTTCCTTGTTTCTTTGGATTTGCTCTGTTGTTTCGTCCATCTTCAGGAATTGAATTCTTAGCTTGTTTATTTTGAAACCTTTCATTTCCTTACTACTAAGTACTATTTTAGCTGTGTCACACATGTCTGACATGTTGCATTTTTATTGTAATTCATTTCTAAATATTTCTGAATTCCTTTGTGATATTTAACACATACTGTAAAGGAAAACAGGTATTAATTTGACTACATCAAAACTTGAAATTTTTGTAGGACAAAAGAAACCAACCAAATGAAAAGTAAAGCAGCAGGCTAGCAGAAGATATTTGTAACATGTATCCGAATTGTTAGCTAGAATATGTTAACATTCTACAGATCAATAAGATAAACGATGCTATAGAAAAATGGCTAAGGACATAAACAGTGAATTCATAGGGGAAATGTTAATGACCAGTAAGTATATGAAAAAATGTTTATCCTCAATACTTATTATATACATACAAATTAATACAACAATGAAAAATTTCTTTTTACCCAGCAGATGGCAGAAATTTTCAAAGCCTCATTATATTATATCCTGTATTGACAAGAACGTGGGAAAAATGGGAAGACTTGTACAGCCATGCACTTATTCTGTTACCTAGAAATTCTGTTTGTAGGTATATACTGTGGAGAGACTCTAGCATACATGTTAAAGAAAACATAGATAAGAAATTTTTTTGCAGCCTCGTTTATAAAAGTAAAAAATAGAAACAATTTTATTTGCATACCACTAGATAATTTGATGAATAAAATGGGATAAATGCATGCACTAGAGTACTTTATAGCACTTAAAAAACACACCTATATTTACTTATACCGACATGGATAGAATATAAATCTTGAATGAGAAAAGTACCTTTTAGAATGGCCTTTATAGTGTAATGCCGTTTATGTACCCAAAGCATGTAAAATAATACTGTATATCATTCATATACACACAAACACACACACATATATAAATATATA
>NW_012135192.1:3214112-3223808 GCF_000956105.1 Propithecus coquereli | reverse complement strand
CACCATGCCCAGCTAATTTTTTCTCTATATATATTTTTAGTTGTCCGATTAATTTCTTTCTATTTTAAGTAGAGATGGGGTCTCGCTCTTGCTCAGGCTGATTTTGAACTCCTGAGCTCAAACAATCCTCCCGCCTCAGCCTCCCAGAGTGCTAGGATTACAGGCGTGAGCCACTGTGCCCGGCCGACTGTTAACTATTTTAACTCACTTTGCAGAGTGTCATGCACATATGGGTGCTTAATAAGTGCTATTTAAAACAATTATCTAACATCCATTAGAAAAACTTACCTGCAATAATTAATTGACAGTCTTCCAAGAGTGGTCTCTAAGAATTGGAAGGAGTGGATTGTCTGTTATAAATCATAAAGTGAAGAATCAGGAGTCTTGCCCAGGGATAACTTAAGTAAAATGAAAAACATGAACCTAAGTCAAATCACACCTAAGCTAAGCTAAGTCTGTATCAAAAATAGTACATACTAGACCCTTACTCATCATAGGATTTTCATGGTCCCTGCCCTAAAATGAATGCTGTTATGCATTTAACAGGAAAACTTATGATAAAATAACTTTGAGACGTCATGGACCTCTTTGAGAATCTAAAAATAACCGTGGCCCTTCTCCTCAGTAAAATGTACATTTAACATAATTTTGCCTTTGTGAACCTTTATTAAAAATTCACGATTTAGCTGGGCTTAGTGGCTTGCACCTGTAATCCAGCTACTTGGGAGGCTGAGGTGGGAGGACTGCTTAAGCCCAGGAGTTCAAGACCAGCCTGGGCAACAGAGAGAGACCTATCTCTAAAAAAAAAAAAACAAAAAATGAAAAGAATTATCTGGGCATGGTGACCTGTAGTTTCAGCTGGTCAGAAGTCTGAGATGGGAGGATTGCTTGAGCCCCGGAGTTTGAGGCTGCAGTGATCTATGATCAATGGCACCACTGCACTGTAGCCTAGGGGACAGAGTGATACCTGTCTCTTTAAAAAAAAAAAAAAACAAAAAAAAACTTATGGCTTATGATGGCTTTTATGCATATAAATGATTTAACTTTCTTGGGTGGTAGTCTAAAATGTAGCATATATCCACTATTACTAAATTTCATGTATAAGCAGTTTTGCATATCATATTGTCTCTGAGACTTTCTCTCTTGGTGGGAGGTTCTGTGTGAATTGAGAAAGCTTAATTTTTTTCTTTTGTTACATAATTTAGTGTTACCAGTAGTAGACACCTACAACAGAAACTTGGTCAAAGTAGTGCTGGATAATTATTTGTTGAACAGATGAGTGAATTTGTGATTATGGGTTCAAACATCTTCATCTTTATTTTGTAAAACCTGGTTATTAATTAAAACAAATCAGTAATATAAAAATTTCAAACAGACATTTAAACAGTAGTATAAAACATGAAATAGTTAATTTTTTCTCCTTGTAAATATGTACACTGCACTTCTATAACTATTATCCATCTTCTAATCTTGAACTTAGTGCTTGTGTATCACCTGATTCCAGATTGTTGTCCCTTACAGACATTTTTTCATACAGATTATTTTTACTGATTCCTTTTTTTCCCTAAACATGCCCAACACACCAGCTTTGAATTTCATTGTTAGTTTGGTTGTATGAGAAAAGCTTAGACCATTTGACCTCCTCCTATTGTTCTCCCACCCCAGTCACAGCTCAAAATTTTTTTTTCCATTTTTATCTTTTAATTTCTCAGACACTTCCCATTGCTTTACCTTTGACACTAAAAAGCAAAACATCCATCAATTTTCAGTTTACAATATATAAATATAATAGTAGTTACATGGATTTAACTTTTCATCTATTTTATAACTTCTAAATTTTATAGAAAACTGTTTCTTGGTATTTTTGACCTTGAAGTCATAAGATACTGTGTGATCTTTTTTAAATTATTTAACTTCTTGAGGCCTCAGTTTTTTTATGTGTAAAATAGGGGATTGGACTAATTCAGCAGTTCTCAAATAACTCTACCATTGGTGGTCAAAGAGCTGTTGTTACTAAAATAGGAAACTGTCACAAAATGACCCCTTCCTTTTATTCCTACCCACAATTTTTTTTTTAAAAAACTCTAAAGCCAGTTGCCCTTTGTTTACATTAGAATAAGATAGCATAAGGTAAAGTAAAATAGCAGGTAGCATAACATACCATCTGATAGAGCACACATTATATATTTGGGTTTTAAAACAATATATACAATTCATGGTAGTCAAGGAAAAGAGGTCTTGATATTCAGGTTCTTGATTTTTTGAAAACCTCTAGGTGATGTGATCTCTAGGCTCCCTTCCAATCATTACATTTTATGATTCTGTATACTAGATAAAGAAAAAAATACAAATGAAATTATCAGAGTGATCTAAAAATAAAAACATTAAAAACCTACATGGTATTAGAAATAATTGTGTATTTACATCTCTCTCAAGAATTTTTCATCTTGGTTACTACAGGACCATAAAACCATTCAAATAGCACAAGTGAACATTTTGTGGCCAGTGGCATATGAACACTATAAAAAAGCCAAGGACATTTAATTATTTTTAGTTATACTTCAATTATAATGATTATCTTTATTAAGATATTTTCAAAATGCAGTGATTGGAGATTGAAAGAGCTGATGCCCAGACTATAAAGAATTAACAAGTGAAAAAAATTGCTTAGGATTCTGTAGTTAAAAGTTGGAAGTCATTTACAAACTTACCCTTTCCTTTAAGCTGTGAAATGTATTAATTATCTTTAATTAACAAATTATCTTTAATTAACAAATTGTCCCAAATTTAGCAGCTTAAAACAACAAACACTTAGCACTTCACAGTTTTTGAGGTTAAGGATTGGGGAGTGGCTTAGCTGCATGGATCTGGCTCAAGGTCTTTAAAGAGGCTACAGTTATCTGTGAACTTAATTAGAACTGGAGGGTCTTTCT
Source organism: Propithecus coquereli (assembly GCF_000956105.1). Classification (NCBI taxonomy): domain Eukaryota; kingdom Metazoa; phylum Chordata; class Mammalia; order Primates; family Indriidae; genus Propithecus; species Propithecus coquereli. The sequence goes on along the minus strand of NW_012135192.1, from coordinate 3,220,875 downwards.
TCTAGATGGCTTAGTCACATGGCTGTTGGTAGGATGCCACTGTTCCTCGTCTTATTGTTCCAGCTCCACAGAGCTGCTTGAGTGTACTCGAGACATGGCAGTTGGCTTCCTCCAAGAGCTAGTGACCCAGTCACTTCAGCTTTATTCTAGTTTTTAGAAGTAATTAGGCTCCACCTCTTGATGGGAGGAATATGGAAGAATTTGTGGACAAGAAAATCCATATGGAACAAAATGCATTGTAAAAGATAAACAAGCTTTGTTACTTTGGTTTCTGGGAAGTGTTTGAGAGTGAGGGCTCTGGTGTCAGTGCTTAGATTCAGATCCTGGTCTTGCCCTTAATTAACTCTTTGACTTTGAGCAAGGAACCTTAGATTCCTCATCTGTAAAATGAGCACTATAATATCAATTTCATGGGAATGTGGAAAGTTGAATAAGTGAAAAAAATGAAGGCAGGGCATTTAGCATAGTAGCTTTTATTTGGTAAGCATTCAGTAAGAGTTGGCTGTTATTTACCTTTTTTTCCCTCTCCTAGGATACAGCAGTAACTTTGATACAAAGGATATCTTTCCTCTAATATTACTAGCAGAATATGAATTTGCTCTAAAGTATCTACCATACTAGACTGTCTCTTCTTACTCAAGTTTTTAAAATTCTGCTTATAAATACCTATTCAATTGTCAAGACTTGAAAAACACAGATGTGTGTATGTATATACACATGCATATACATATATTTTATATGCATATATTCATATATACTACATGGTTTGAGTCATATGGTATAGAAAAATATATATATTTAAATCCTGCCACATTTATATTTTTAGTATTTTCTCATGTTGTTAAAAATTCCTGAAACAAGTTATTTTTAATAGAACAATCCATCCATTGAATGTCTTCATTACTTCCTCAGGCTAGGCCCCAGAAATGAAATTCCTGTGTCAGAAAATATGAACCTCTTTTAGACTCTTAATATATGCCACATTGCTTTCCTGAAAGTTTGTACCAATTTATATTTCCAGCAGTGGCCTACCCTTATATTCCCAGTATCGTGTTACTGGTTTCTAAAAAGTATTGGTGGCTTTTGAAAGCCTACTTACAGTAATCAGCAAGGCAGAATTGCGTTAAAGCCCAGGGAATTGTGTTTTTATAAGAGCTTTAAATATACAGTATAGTTTGGGAGTATTTTCCAGTCTGTGCATTAATTTCTGAGTATGTGTGTATATATATAAAATAACTTGAGTATTGTGCAGGAATAGATAGAGCTTCTTCTGTTCTCTTGGAGCTTAAAATACAAAGCTGACAGGGACACACAGGATGTACAGAGAGTAATATATACACACATACACATATACATATATGTACACTATTCAGTTCTTAAGCTGTATTTCAAAAACAAATAGGTAAAAGTTATGTATCAGGCTTTAAAGCTTTAAACTGATTTCTTCTTGAGCCACGTTGCTCTGTCACCTGCACAAAAATAACTTTGGCTTACATTACTCTTTTCTAAACAATACATGAAAAACTATTGATTGGTAGGAGTAGAAATTCAGATTTCTTATCAATTTCAATGATCCTCGTAAAACCAGCAATTACATACCTTAGCATCCTTACCTGCACATGGAAACTACCGTTTTAAGATGCTGCCTATCAATGGATGATCCTTATTTTAAACTGATTAGCAATAAAAAAGCTACCGTCCAGTTCATTTTGTCCCATACATGGCAGGTTTACTTAATTCAAGAAGAGATCCTTATTTGGTTTAAGGAGTTGTACTTTGGAAATGGCGTGTAGGTTTTTTTGGGAGGGTGGGGATCATGGTATAGGGCTGGGGGAAAGGACCAAAAGAATACCTGGAGAAATGACAACAGTAGTCATGGGCTATGTAAATCCATTGCTGATGCTGCACTGACATTGGCCAAACTTTTATAAAATAATACTGCATTAATATTACCACTGAAAGCAAATTTTTCTCTAGATTACCAGCACAGTTCAGTTAATTCAGACCATAAAAGTTATGTTACCTTGTTATTTAAAGTTTGTAACTGCCAAATCCCCTTTGTGTGTTTATTCAGCAAATACTTACTGAACATTTAATCCGTAGGAGGCACTGCTTTATGTAAGTTTTGTGTACAGACAACGTTAGGGTAACATTTCGCTTCAAACAATTTTTATATTGCAAAATTCTGAAACCAGGGAAGCATCTTCTTGTTTTGATGAAGTCTCATTCCTAACTATATTGATTTGATTCCCTGTTTTCAAAAAATTTATAGACTCTAAATTGGCCATTTCCCTTTCCCATTGTATTTTAATACGTACTTATTTGTAATAAGGTTAGTTTCTAGGAAAAAATATTTTTTTGACGTAGATGACGATATAAATGAATACGTTCATTTGTTTTCAAATGAACCAAACAGAAATGAAAGGGTACGTGAATTTCATGACTGGCAAATTGGGGGAGCCTAATTTCATTTCCCAGAGGTTGGCGTGTTCTGTTGTTTACTAAATACCTGTTTAGTGTGCTCTCTGGCACTTCTGTAAAGGGAAGTCTGTAAAGACGAAGTCGGTCTCAGAAAGTAGTTGGAAGCTCTTTACTTTCCAAGTAACGCTTTCAGAATATTTTCTAGGTATGACTTTTTTGTTGGTGTTCCTGTTTTAAAGTGCACATCTTTCAGGTGAACTGCTTACACGTTGCATAAGCTTTGAAAAAGCCAAAACAAGTTAAATAGCCACCTTTATTTACAGCTGCGGGACTAGGTATTAGATCGCTTCCAGGAAGAAAACACGATTAATGGCTCTTTTCCAGAGGGGGGACAATTGCAGACTTTTCTTCCGCAGAGCGTGAAATGTGCCTTTTCCCGCCGAGCGACTGTGTCCTCGCCGCGTCTCGGGGAGCAGTTTCCCAGCCTCAGGTGTCTTCCTCGCCTTGGGCTGTGGCGCTCTCCGGAGCGGGCGTCCGGGACTTCCTGTCTGGGCGCGGGGCGGAAGGATCGCGTTGCCAGCTGGGGCCGCCGCCGCCCCTGCCCCTGCCGTTAGGTGGTGGGGTTTCTCAGCCCGGCGGCGGGAGGCGGGCCGGCCTCGGCTTCCTGTCGGAGGACGCGCAAGGATCCGGGCGTCGGAGTGTGTGCGAGTGCGTGAGTGTGTGTGGGTCGCTCGGCGTGTGTCTCCGGCCGCGGGTTCCGCCTCCTCCCCCGCCGCCGCTGCTCACGGTGTAAGTCAATGTGAAGCAGCAGCTCCAGCCCCGGGATAAACATGGCGACGTCTCTGCATGAGGGACCCACAAACCAGCTGGATCTGCTCATCCGGGCCGGTAAGGACAGGGGAACTTTTCTCCTGTGCATCGGGGTAGCAGGAGAGGGGGTGCACAGAAGGCGGGGTGACTCCCCTGTAGCGGTCTGTGCAGGGGGTACAGTGTCCACCTCACAGTCACTGGGGCGGCCGGGGGAAAGGGGGGAGTGAATGAAGTAATGGAGGCGACGAATCAGGAAGTGATCACCTTGGAGAGTAACCTGCCTCGAATCCGGCGCTGTCGCTTCAGGGTGGGCTAGGCGAGCAGCGGCGGCTGCTGCCGGGCGGAGCGCTGGCAGCGGGTGCTGGAGAACGGAGCCGCGGTTAAGTTGGGGACTCGGGGGCGGACGAGTTGTGCGCTTCACCCCAGTTGCTGAGGAACCAGGAAGTGAGTGCGGCTGTTGTCTCTCGGCTGCGCCTGCCACGCTGTCTGGCCGGAGAGGCCGCTGCTGCCCGTGGTCGTGGGCGGCGGGCTTCTCCGGGGAACGCTCGCCACCACCGCCTCGTTCTCCTTTCACACTTCGTCCACAATTCCATTACTTCCGCATGGACGAGGCAGCCCCGGGCGGTGTCTGGTGGACTGATACCCGCCAAAAAAAAAAATGCTCTGATCCTCCCTCCTCCTCACATCCCCACCGTATGCAGCCTCAGGAGTAACGGTTCTGGAAAGGGTCACTTAATGTTGAGTAACCTGAATGATGTTTCTCTAGGGGGCCCGCCTCCCTTTCCTCATCTTATGGGTGGCTGTGAAGGAACTAGGTTTATGCCCCTTCCCTCGTGGGTTTTTTTTTTTTTTTTTAGGGGGAGAATGGGAAGGACACGGAATGTATTTTGTACCCCTGACCTGGAGCGTTGGGGCGTCAGAGAAGAACGTTTATTTTTGTAAACAGTGGGTGAATGTGAGGAAGTGAGGCGGGAGAGAGGGAGGGCGTCTTGGCCCTAGGGAAGTCTCAGCACGGAATTGCCCCCTGTCCGCCTCCCCCCCAAACCTCCCACCACAGCGGAAGCGCCTCGGAGAGGACAGAACGGACGGGATTGACAGGCCTCTGGTTCCAATCTGCTCTCTGAGATGTTCCAAATAAGAACGTTGATTTCTGGGGGTGGGACTAAGGGCCCGCGCTGGGCCAATGAAGATTGGGCGGGAGTGAAGCTGACAATGTACGCATGGAATTGGAGGGAAGAGGAGTGTAAACACGGAAGTGGCCGCAGGGGTGGGGGATGTGCAGCGCCACTGCTGCAGCGGAAGGGCACGGACTTAAGTTACATGGAAAAAAGAAGCTTTACTTAATAGACAGCGTAGTGAGGGCCTTGGATCGATTTAGCATAGCTTGAATACTGTTTACTTAATGTAGTAATAAGCATACATGTTCCTTTCCCCGGGTTCTATTTCATGTCGCCATCGATGGGAATTGGAAGATGAGACATATTTACCGAACAGTCATGCTGTAAAAGATCTTACACTTTTTTCCATCCATTGTTTTTAGGTGGGGGACTTGAAATTGGTAGTTTGGTTGGCGAAACTCTGTGATTCAGGTCATTTGGGGAAAATCACGAACACGTGTATCTCTGAATTTAAGAAGAACTTTAAGTTCACATAAAGTCTGGAATAATATAACCGTATGTATTGTATAACACGTAGTGGTGACCAGCCTTTTATTCTCTAAAATGTACTACTATGCGTTTCAAAGGTTCTACAGAAAAATATAGTTTACTGAATAGTGATTAAAAGACGTTTGACAGTTATCAAGAACTTAAGTTTTAGTAAGAGGCAGAGCACAATAAGAACTTGATTCCTTTGTGTATGTTCAGTCTATTAATATCGTAATATGAATTAAGGGATGGGATTTTGGCTTTATATGATTGGTAATAACAATACTTGGAATTGTTGGGTCGGTAATATTGCTGTGAGTGTTGAACTTGTATATTTCAAGAGATGTTTCCAGCGTTTGTGAACACTTGGAGAGAACCTTAGAATGCCTTTGTAGTCAGAACTTTGAAAATACTGTAAAAGTAAGAAGGCTTAACTTTGCAGTGGAAGATATTTTTTCATAAGCTTTTGTAATTGTCAGTGAAACTGAACGTGACCTGTAGATACTTTGCTTGGAGTAGCTGTATACATAGACCATCTTGGGTCTGAAAATACAAAAGTTTTGTCTTTCTTTGATAAGGATTTTTTAAAAAGTTAAATGCCATTTTCCAGCTCTACTGCATTTGTTTAGTGTATACAAATCTTACAGTTAAAGTTCTTTCATGATCGTAATGTTCTGTAAAGAATATGTTTTACGTACAATTATTTTCAAATTATTCCTCAGCCTTGTTCATGTAATCAGAAGCTCCCTTACAATCCCTATTTTAGAAGGAAACTTGAGACAGGTTTGCTGATTTCCCAAGGTTTATTCAGTGAGTTAAAAGTTGGGGAGGAAAGATGGCCCAGAAAATTAAGATTCATGATTCTAAATTTTTATTGCTGCCAATTTTCAGAAGGATTGGGAGAGTAATGTTTGTAAAGTTTGTATTTGTAGAATGGACAGAATACCTTTTAATCTGCTTGAGGGAAGTCATAGAGTGTTAGAATTCTTCCTCATAAAGATCTTGAAGTATAATTGAAGAGACAGGTGAATATATATATAAGTTAAAAAATAGCTAAAGTGATTGCTATAGTGGGTTGATGATTAGTGTAGAATGACCAATATTTGTGAAAACTTCTAGAGGAGATAGCTTTTGAGTTTATTGCTAGCATAGCTTTTTTCCAAGCAAATATAAAAGCACTTAATATTATCACTATTGTTACATGTTAAGGTACTAGATGATATTCTTGTGCATTTATTTTCCTCCTTTAGAGGGTTAAATATCATATATGCACTCCTTTAGCTATCAATATTTATGCTGTCAGGAGTTTGAGTAAAGGGTGAAATAAAATAAATAGCTTTTTTATTACAAATCACTGTCACTTTAACATACAAAGTATTTTCGTGGTAAAGACTTGTCATACTTAACTTTTGTTGGCAACATGGTGTATGAGAGTGAGCCTTGACCCTGAAGTCAAGAGTTGAGGTTCTATATCTAGCTGTAACTGAACTAGCTCGTGACTTGACTTCTTTAGGGCTTCATTTTCTGTAAGAGAACAGAGTTGACTGGATGAACTCCAGTGACTTTTAAAGCTCTAAAATAAGTGGCTCAGAAACCTTAATGGAAAGTTAAGACTTTTGATTTTCTTGGATTTTTTTATGTTACACCACGTAAGTGAATGTGTGTCCATAAGGTTGTTATGTAATTGGGAGGTTAATTTATTTTAGCCAATCTTTAAAAATATAAATGGGTGCCAAATTGGAACTTGAGGCTATGTTTATATGTTTAAGTCTGTGATATGTTTTACTTAATAATTTAGGCTTGTGTCTAGTGTATATAGCTTAATACAGAAAAAAACAAATGTCTATGTTACTTTCCTAATATTTTTGTGAAAGTATTGTATATAT
>NW_012135192.1:3207582-3211672 GCF_000956105.1 Propithecus coquereli | reverse complement strand
GCAGTGACAAGACCATAGCTCACTGCAGCCTCAGACTCCTGGGCTCAAGTGATCTTCCCGCCTCGGCCTCCCAAGTAGCAGGGATTATAGTCGTGAGCCACCTGTGACCAGCTTAAATTTCCGTTATCAAAAATTACTTGTTGACTTATGTCAACAAAAGTAAAAAGAGATACTGCTGACTTATACAAAATAGGTTGAGTATTCTTGGAAACTGTCATTGGTACATCATTGTAAATTGATCTAAGAAAGGACTCTGAGATTTTTGTTTGTGTTTAACATGGAGTTAGTAAATAAAAATGGCAAGAAGTAAAATTAGTAAACATCAAAAAGGGAAAGAAGTCAGTGTTCCCCTGTAAGCCTTTAAGTTACAGAGTAACTTATTTTATACTTTAGTTTTGAAATATTTTACTTCCACTTATGTTTTTCATGTTCTTTGAACTACAGATTGAGCATCCCCCAAATCCGAAAATCCAAAATTCAAAATCTGAAACTTTTTGAGTGCCAACATGATAATCCAGGAAATGCTCATTGGAGCTTTTTGGGTTTGGGATGCTCAACTGGTAAGTATATGAAACAAATATTCCAAAATCCAAAAAAAAAAAAAAATTCTGAAATCTGAAACCCTTCTAGTCCCAAGCATATTTTGAATAAGGGCTACTCAGCCTGTAGTAGTTTAACAAGCTTCATGAGGCCAGAGACCTGGCCACACTTGTATCTCAGGTTTATAGCGCAGGGCCTGGCACACGGTAAATGCTTGACAACCATTTATTGAATGTATGTAGAGTATGAGATATCTGGTTTATAATTCATAGGTAATTTATGCATATTTTATATTCTCATCCTAAATTTAAAGTATGAATGAGTACATTTTCTTATTAAGTTTGTATGTGCTTTATTTCTTCTACCCTGTAATAACAAATTTTTCTGGGATATATTATGTTGAACTTAGGGGAGAAGAGGAGGTTGAGGTCAGAAATACAAATAAGAAAAAGCTTTTCAGAAATAATTTCCACTGACATAAGCTTAATAACATGAAATCATGGTTTTGAAAATGTGCTTCCAACTGTAAGAATTCAGGGTACATAATATGTAAATATTAGACAGATTTGATTTTGTTTATAACTCACAACATTTTAAAATCTGGTAAAATTCTGTGGCCGTATTATTATTGTATATTTGAAGTTCTGATTTTAATACGGTAGAGTTTTTAGGGTATGTCTTAATACAATTACATAAGGAATTAGTTTACCCAGGATGGTTTATTAATAGCACCTAAGACAACAGCTAAATTGCAACACAAGCAGACTTTAAAGAGAATGGTTGCTAGAACAAATTTTAAAAACCTGAGAATTTGCTTTCCAAGGTTTTGTAGTGTATGTGAGTATTGTAGGGAGGCATTTTGAAAAAAAATACTTGAGAATGGTAATAAGTTTGATACTTAATAATGCCAAGTTTGTTCAAGTTGAGATAGAAGGGCGATTGAATCCTTTGCTTCAGTGAAGCTGCAGATAAGAGTAAGCAGGGTCACCTAAAGATAGATTTACTTAGAGGTTTGGCTGCCTCTCTGGAACCATTTAGCTTTGAGCAGATTTCCATAAATGGAAAGAGCAACTGGAGAGACCCAGTACCTTGGTTGGGAGTGTGGATGATGTGCAACAGGTGGTAAAACAGTCCCTGGATTTTTAAAATAAATGTTCTCCAAATGACTGTTGTTTAAGGCTGAGGCTTTAGCATTTGCTGAATTTTGAGACTAAGTGGATTTTTTTTTCCCCAATTAAAAGTTTCCTGGAAACAGTGTAAAAATATTCACATGTTTAGTGTGTAGAACTTATGAATTTGTAATATGACTTTGTGAAATTTGTATAAACATTTACTTTTAGTTCCTTTAGGGGACATCTTGAGAAAATCTATCAGATTAGAAACTGTTACATATTCATGTTTCAGGATCTCTTACCAAGTTAACTATTCAATATTTTAAGTCAGGATGTGAAATTAATATATTGTCAAGATAATAAATTTGTTCTTGAATTGCCAATTTCCTGTGAGATCAGTGGATTGTCCTTAATTCGATATATAAAAGAAATACCTACATGCCTACTATATGAAAAGTCTATATTAGGAACTATAGTAGATACAAAGATGGGTTAAGATAGCCCACCTGACCGCAAGGAGCTTATAATCTTACAGAAGTGATAAAAAATTATCACCATTTATTGACTTGTTATTTATATGTCACACACTGTGCTAAGTTTTTTATGGAAATCACTTCATTAATTGTTAAAACATATAAGGTAAGTAATATTCCTGTTTGTGAAAGAGGAAACTGAAGCTTAAGAGAGATTAAGTTGCTTGCCTCAAGTAGCAGAAATAAGTGGCAGAGACTAGAACCCAAGCTGTTGGACCTAAAGGCCCAAACCACTGCTGCACACATTGTTTCACAAATAACTTAATCAACAAAGCATAAAGGAAGTGCTAGAAGAGAGATACAAAGGGTGATGGAAGTAGAAAAGGCTTCATGGAAAAAAAATACAGAAACTTTAAAAAAACCTTTTTTTATATTAAAACCCAGCAAAGCCCAGTGAGATTCTGAAGAGAACAGGATTATTGTGAAGACAGTTCCCAAGTACTCTGGCACCGAAGCTAATTCATGTTGTTATCCATCTGCAGGCAGAGTACGGTGGTCTCTCGGTATACTCAGGGTATTGGTTCCAGGACCCCCCACCCCAAAATGGACACCAAAATCAGGGGATGCCCAAATCCCTAATATAAAATGTAATATACTATAAATATAAATATATAGTATTTGCATAGAACCTATACATCCTATATGCTTTAGATCATCTCTAAATTACTTATAAAGCTTAATACAATGTAAATGCTACGTAAATAGTTGTTATACTGTATTATTTTATTTGTATTCTTTTTTAGTTTTTTCTCCCCAAATATTTTCCATCCTCGGTTGGTTGAATCGTGGATGTGGAACCTGTGGGTATGGAGGGCCAACTGTATTCAGTCACCCAGGAGAATCTATAAGAATTGAACTAATTCTTTAAATAAACTTAGAAATGTGATGTATTTCTGACCAATTCTGCTAGGTATTGGCCCCTGGCTTTAGTGGCAATAGGTAAAAATATATAATTGATCTCACAGGATTGTTAATCCACAACCATCCTTTCCCTGCCCCTCCCCCCAAGTTTTGGCCTAAAACTGATGCAGGGTTCAAATTTCAGGGGTCTGTCTTTGTTTTCCTTTAGATAAGGTCCAGAAACTTCTCAGTAATTTCTAATTAGCATCATTGGTTGCTTTATAATCAACATTCATTTTATAAAGTGTAGATACTAACTGATTTTGGTTTTTAAATTATTTCTGTAAATAATTTGTATAAACTAATATGTATCAATGGCTTATTTGGAGTTATTCATATGGAAGTTAATTTATTTTTATTTTCCTTTCAGGAATGAATATATTTATTTCTTAAATAGCAATGTGTTTTAGTTTATTAATGGGTATAGTGCATTTTTAATTGAGTAGAACTTATTTTTCCCCTAGTGGAAGCATCAGTTCATAGCAGTAATGCACACTGTACAGATAAGACAATTGAAGCTGCTGAAGCCCTGCTTCATATGGAATCTCCTACCTGCTTGAGGGATTCAAGAAGTCCTGGTATGTGAACTGTTCATTTTTATATTAAACATGTTATATTACTTCATATATCTAGAATGAAATTTCTTTTAAATACAAAGGTATTACTGAAGTTCTCAAAGGTCTGTTATACATAAATACCTGACAGCAGTAATTGGACTTTGTCAAGGCCCCCAAATCTTAAATACTTAATTTGATAATAAATGAGACAAAAAAATGTCCAGTATAGACAGACAAATGTTTATTAAATAGCTATTTATGCTATCATATCTATTTCCTTAACTCTGGGTAAATTATAAGCCTTTATAGTCCTTAAGAGTATGGTAGATTGGGGCAGCTGCTGCCTATGATCCCTTTCAGTCCTTTATTCAGTGATAAATAGGCGGTAGTAACTCCAGGGAACCATCCATGGTAGAGATAGGAGGGAGCTTACACCATTTTCTTTACA
>NW_012135192.1:3195404-3196722 GCF_000956105.1 Propithecus coquereli | reverse complement strand
TTTTTTTTCAGTCAGGTGACATTTTTACATCATTTGTAAAATTTTACATTACATTATTTGTAAGAAAATTATTTCTAGTACACTCACATATGGGAATACTGTCTGTGGTAGTAGTTCTTAATAAAAGATGTTTTCAGCATTATCTGAGGAGCTTTTTCAAAATACCTGCGTCTAGTCCCTGCTCTACAGAGATTATAAAACCATAGCTATGCCTTGGGGGAATATGAGGAAACAGGCATTTATATTTGGAAATAGTCATAAGGGCAATCTGATACACATCCTTCTTAGGGGCCATTGTTTTAGGGGTTGCATGTGTGTATAATAGCACTCATCCCCACATGGAGCCACTTAGAATTGAAACTGAGACTTGTTCCTGATATATAATTTCTTAACTGTTTAGAAGCAATGTAAGAATTCCAGACAAGTGGAATTTAATTTTCCAGTCAACAAATTTTAGTCATGTCAGTCACAAGTCAGAACAAACTTAACCGTATTTTTGCTTTAGAATTTGCATATCTTCATTAAAAGTAACAACAGCAATAAACCTCCCCCATTCTGTTCTTTCTTAATTCGTTGGGTAAAATTATTTCAAGTAACATTTCAGTAGTGGTTTTAGGTGTGTTCTGTCTGATAATCTGATAACTAAAAATTTATCACTTGCATGAATAAATGTTTTCAGACCAATATTCAAAAGTTGGGTAAATATCATGTTTATATATTAAAATTTACTCCATCCTTAACACGTGGTCTGACATACAGTTTTAGGTAATTAAAGCAAAAGTTAAGTCTAGTTAAAAAAAATTAAGTAGTGAGCCTACCAAGAAATTTGGTATTCAGTTAAAAAAAAAAAAATACAGTTACATTGAACACTTATTTATTCAGGAACTGATGACTCAGTTTGGGACAGATTTAGGATACTTTTCTTACTTTCTTGTCTGTGTTTGGTCATTTCACATTTTTAACATCTTAGGGTTTTGTCTTTTAATTTATATTGAAAACTTTAAAAGTTACATAGTAGCAGTAAGTATTAGAAAGCTAATCTGTACTATATAGTCCTTACTGTTGTTTTTTAAATAATCCTCGTCATCAGTGGTTATCTCTTGTATTCAAAGACGTCATACTTAACACTGGAGAAAAAGTTTGTGATGACCTATTTTTACCAATCAGAATCACCGCATTAAAATTTCAATCTTGTATTATTAAACTTGAGGCAGTGTGTTATAATGTAATGATTAAAGTTATTACAGTCAAACCTGGGTTCAAAATCCAGCCAGTGTTTCTTCTTCTGCAAAACTGTGATAATAATGTCTGTCATAGG
>NW_012135192.1:3191790-3195099 GCF_000956105.1 Propithecus coquereli | reverse complement strand
GACAGATCAGAGATTCCCTGCCCATTTGTCTTACCCTTTCTTCTATTTTCTGATCCTTTTATAGGTACTTGGTTACTTAAAAAAAACCAAAAACTAAAAACATCTTCTTTATTTTCTCTATTTTACAAAATCATATCTTCTCCCTCTTTTGTGGACATTATAAAACAAGAGAGAGCTGGGCATGCCTGTATTCCCAGCTGCTTCGAAGGCTGAAGGAGGAGGATTACTTGAGCCCAAGAGTTTGAGGTCAGCCTGGGCAACATAGTGAGATTCCATCTCTTTAAGAAAAAAAAAAAAAAGTACTATTTTCTTCCCCATACCTTCTGCTTTAAAACACTAATATTGCCAATAGAGACTTCTAATTGGCATAAACTCACCAGTGGGTAAAGAAAAGAGCATTTCCACTTATTATTTGACTCTGCTGAAATTTCTGATTTCCTGATCCCAATGGGTGAGTCAGGAGGCTCTAACACACTGCCAACATCACGAGGAAATGGATAGTGAGTCCATTCCTGTTCAAAGGTAAAATGTGAAAGAAATGAAATCCTAAATAATTGGGTACTCATCTAATTAGAGTGTCTTACCTAACTCTTCTTTACATGTTAGTAAAAACAAAAACAAAAAAACAACCAAAGGCAAAAATAAGGGAAAAGTGTGTTAAAAGTAAGGACATTTTCTTTCATTTGTTAAATACAGTGTTTCACATTGCTGTGATGTGTACCATTCTGTGCTCATTGCTATCAAGGAGACAAAGAAGAATAAGACAGGGTACCTTCCTGTAAATAATACATACAGATTATATGTATCTTGAGAGAGGCATGAGTGAGAGAATTTAGAAGGAAGAATTACTTCCTGCCGTAAATGTTTATATGTATGACAAAAGTCATACATACAAATGGCCTTATTTTCCCATTTCCCCTACAGCACTAAGCTGATTGTGTTCAATGGGAACTGTTACAAAATACTTAAGAAATTTTTAGATTTAAAAGAAGATAGAAAAGACCATGAAAAACAGGGGTCATGTGGGGAACCAGGATGTGATATGATATAAACCGGGAAATAATTCGCCAACTTAATACTAATTTTATCTCTTTGAAAGCTCTTTGAAAGCACCTATGTTGTCTACAAGATCTTTGAAAGCTCTTAATGACTATTTAAAAATTATTTATAACCATTTTGTGCTCATTGCTATAAGGGACACAAGAAAGAATCAGAGTGCCATTATTTATATTTTTGTGGTTAAGTACATTTGGGACATACACACTTAGATAGGTTATTTTTTAATAACAGAGCCTTTTTATTTCCAGAGCCTGTAATATACTCATGTGCATTATGAATCTCCAAGAGAAGATAGCATATGATGTTCTAAAAGTTAATTTCACTGTAGAACCCTTTTTCCTGTTGAGGAATACTCTTTTAATTTCTCCAGGAGCACGATTTTGGAAATGCTGCTTTATAAAAAAATAAATTAAGGCTGGGTACAGTGGCTCATGCCTATAATCCTAGCATTTTGGGAGGCCGAGGTGGGAGGATTGCTTGAGGCCAGAAGTTCGAGAACATCCTGAGCAAGAGTGAGACACCTTCTCTACAAAAAACAGAAAAATTAGCTGGGCATGGCGGCATGTGCCTGTAGTTTCAGGTACTCAGGCAGCTGAGGCAGGAGGATCGCTTGAGCCTAGGAGTTTGAGGTTGCAGATGACGCCACTGTGCCCTGGCTGGGGTGACAGAGTGAGATCCTGTCTCCAAAAAAAAAAAAAAGAATAAATTAAGCTTTTTTGGGCTAACTTTTCTATTAATTGGGGCTTTTATGCTTGAATGTAGGAGATAGTGAAGATGCTAGTTTTATTACTGATGGATTCATACGTATAAATGTTATTTAAATTGAGAAATTAAGCTGTATTCTAACAAGGAGACCAGTGACCTGTTTTAATTTTTGCCAAAGCAGACATCTTATTAATTAGAATTAGCAGAATGAAATCCTAGAATATATCTATGCATTTTGAAATATAAGTTAAGATACTTTAATTTAGCTCTTTATATAATTAATCTAAATAGTCCTTGCTAATTAAGAATAGGGTGACATCAGAAATTCCAGATGTAGCAACCAAATCAGTAATATTATGTTTAATCTGAAAATATAGCATACTTGGATATTCCCAACCTCTTTCTTGAGGTTTTCCCTCACCTGCCAGTATTCATCCATCTGTACTAAGGATTGACTATAACTCATTTCAGACTCTTAGGCTCTCTTTAGTACAGGGAAGTATAGTCCTTGCTTTTCTGTTCATTGTGGATGCTAGTCTGTCCGAGAGCCTTATGTCAGAAATGAGAAACAGAAGGGAAGGGTACAAATATTTATTAGACATACGAAATAATCACTTGTAAGTTTTTTAACCCTTATAATGTATCTGCATTCAAGGTGGGGAAATTTGAACATGTATGATTAAATTCTAGTGAATTAACTGGCTCAAAGTGGTAAAGAATGCTTAATACTTTTCTTTTCCTCATTTGAGGTCAAAGCGCTTGACAGATAGATTATCAGATCCTCTGCAATAAGTAGGTAATAATCCTGTAGAATAGAAAGTAAAAAAGTTTATAGCAGGATTTGTTTCAATTGCTACATTAATGGAAAAGTTTAGCAAATCAAGGCTCTGACAATGTAAATAATGGATTAATAGTACCTGACTTACCATGTACATTGAGATTACTACCAACTAACGGCTATAATCTAAAATTGCAGAAATGTTTTTAATGCTCTTTTTAGACATGGTCTCACTGTGTCGCCCAGGCTGGAATGCAGTGGCTCAGTCATAGCTCCCTGTTAATCTTGAACACCTGGACTCAAGCAGTTTTCCTCCCTCAGCCTCCTGAGTAACTAGGAGTACAGATGCATGCCACCACCCCTGGCTAAGTTTTTAATCTTTCTGTAGAGACAGGGTCTTGCTAAACCCAGGCTAGTCTCAAACTCTTGGCCTCAAGCAATCCTCCCGGCTCAGCCTCCCAAAGTGCTGGGATTACAGGTGTGAGCCACTGCCCAGCCTAATGCTCCTTTTAAAAGCAACTTTGCATACACAGTATATTAATCCACATATTACTGTCTAGTTTAATGCATAATGTGTTACCAGAGAGTCTGCTAATCATGCTTCTATTATTTTTCCTGTTTTCAATGTATGGTTTCAATATCTTATTTTTTCAGTTGGCCGTAAACCAAAGACCCAGCAATCACCAATTTCCAATGGGTCTCCTGAGTTAGGTATAAAGAAGAAACCCAGAGAAGGAAAAGGTAATTTGGGGAGGGCTGTTTTGGAG
>NW_012135192.1:3178283-3180555 GCF_000956105.1 Propithecus coquereli | reverse complement strand
GCAGTAGACATTCTCTGTAATCAGTTGACCAGATTTCATGAAGCCGTAGTGGATATACCAGTGCTGGACCACCAAATGGACCACCAAACAGACACCATTAGCTTTTTTTGATGACTGTTCGGTTTTGGATTGTGTTTTGTCACTTCGTCTTTATTCAGCCATTGTGCTGAATGCTTGTGATTGTCAAAAAGAATCCATTTTTCATCATGCAGTGTAAAAATGGTTCGCCTTTATGTCATGACAGGAAGGAAAGGCAAGCTTCGAGACAATTTCTCTTTTGATGCTTGTTTAATTCATGTGGTACCCATCTATCCAGCTTCTTTCCCTTGCTGATTGGTTTCAAATAGTCCAATATTGTTGGAATAGTAACATAAATCTTGCTGCTAATTCACACATAGGTTGAGATGGATTTGCTTCCACTACAGCTTTTAGCTCATCATTATCCACCTTGATTTCAGATCACCTATGTGGCTCATTTTCAAGATTAAAATCACCAGAATGGAACTTCTCAAACCATCAATTTACTGTGTGATCATTAGCCACATCCTTCCCAAACACTTCGTTATTATTTCGAGCTGTCTGCGCTGGTTCCACGATGGAACTCATATTCGAAAATAACACAAATGTTTGACTTATCCATGGTTTCACAAAAATTGCTCTAAAAAAAACTTTGAAAGATTATCGCAAGCCAAACCATGCGTTTGAAAGACTGGAGATGTGCCTTCACAATAAAAATAAAACGAGAAGGGTCAAAGTGAAATGTCCGAAATATCAACTGTCAAACTTAGTACTTAAGGAAATCGGATGTTTCATAGTTAATAACTTAATACTAAGTTTTCCTTAATTTAATGTCCAAATATTAATTTGACTTGATACAGGAAGATTGGCCTTTCTTTTCATAGGGATTTACACTATATGCTAAGAGCAACCATAGTTTTAATTGAAATAGGAATTCCATATAGTATTCAGAGATATGAGAAGAAAATCAGGGCATTTTTGGTCAACGTATTAATCCATGGTAGTGTGTACCTCTTAATTGAAAGAGAAATGTTATGTCCTGATTATTCATGCATATTGGAAAGAAGCCAGAGCCATATTACTGCATGTTAATAGAATACCAGATTGCAATCTGTATGTACTGTTTTAGTGATCTAAAGCATCAGGACCAGTCCATTAAATAAAACTTTAAATACTGAACGATGATATTTGTTGGTCTGTAATGAGTAGGTTTTTCCTTTTCTTGATATTCATAAGTGTAAGCACTTATGAATAAGTGAGTAAGCACTCACTTTTTACTGAATACACATAGTCTTTCAAATTTTGTACTATGTGCATGTATTACCTACTCAAAGGATAATGATGGATACATGGAAGAAAAGTAATTATTAAAAGAACTCACTGTTATACTATTATTTTCAAATTTTTTCCCAACTGATAAAATAATTCAAAGTCTTTCTATAATGAGCTTGAAAGTATCTAAAAATGTGAAGAAGGGGAGTGACTACTCATGATCCTCATCTTACCCAAAGGATTAACATTTCCTTCAAGTTGATTTTCTTTGCATTTATTTTCCTTATATACTTTAGCTCATACTGAATATTCAGCAGATGAACTTCTTCAGTATCAAGCTCTTATCCTGCTTTGATTAGTTCTTAATAAATCTCACCTCTTCTAAATATTGAAACATTAATGGGGGTGGGAAATTTTAATTTTTCAAATTTTTTTTATAGTGGAAGTGTTTGTCCCTCCTTGTGTATCAACTCCAGAATTTATCCATGCTGCTATGAGACCAGATGTCATTACAGAAACTGTAGTGGAGGTGTCAACGGAAGAGTCTGAACCAATGGATACCTCTCCTATTCCTACATCACCGGATAGCCATGAACCAATGAAAAAGAAAAAAGGTAGAGCTTATAAATTTCTGAGAAGGTGATGGAATTTTTTTCTGGTATCTTTCCTCCATCAAGGATTACAGAAAATAATGTATGCTGTAGATTTACGATTGGTGTTATCTTAGCTAAATGTTCTGAAGAGCACTGAGATTTTAATTTTGTGTTTTAATATACTTTTAAAGGAAGTCCTGAAGGAACTTGCCTGAAAATAAGATTTTAACAGATGACGTATACACAGAAGACAGATCAGAGATTCCCTGCCCATTTGTCTTACCCTTTCTTCTATTTTCTGATCCTTTTATAGGTACTTGGTTACTTAAAAAAAACCAAAAACTGAAAACATCTTCTTTATTTTCTCTATTTTACAAAATCATATCTTC
>NW_012135192.1:3169364-3169753 GCF_000956105.1 Propithecus coquereli | reverse complement strand
AAGGTCAGTCTTTTTAGGTCAAGAGATGTATATTGGGTTCATCTCTGGGTTATTAATGAATTTACTGAATTTTGAGGGAACTCCACAATGAAAATGAAATGCCAGAGGAAGAGTATGAGTATTTCAATTGAAGGTGTTGGGGTAGCAATAATGGCTTGGTTTGGAAGCTTCCCACTCTTAGAAGCTCTTCCAGTGTGGCCCGTATCTTGGATTGGATTTAAGGATGGTAAAATGATAGTAGGAGCCTAGAGATGACCTAGTGACTCATTGGTAGCATATATATTCTTATCTTTGCTTCTCAGGATTCTTTTCTGTTTTGATCAGTTTAAGAGCCTTTGTTCCTAGAGGCTATGCAGGAAATAAAAGAAAAATAGCCTGGAAAGCCTGGT
>NW_012135192.1:3142452-3168055 GCF_000956105.1 Propithecus coquereli | reverse complement strand
TAGAAGCTGATATATGTTAATTTTTAATCAATGTCTACTATTGTTTTAAAGGAAACACAACCTATTTGTGGGAGTTTCTTTTAGATCTACTTCAAGATAAAAATACTTGTCCTCGGTATATTAAATGGACTCAGAGAGAAAAAGGCATTTTCAAGCTTGTGGATTCAAAGGCTGTCTCTAAGCTTTGGGGAAAGCATAAGAATAAGCCAGACATGAACTATGAAACTATGGGACGAGCTTTGAGGTAAAAACACAAATGAGCTAGTATTCAAACAAAACTTATATGTCATTTTATATTGTTTATTAGCTTTTTAATTTAAAGAGAAGCTTAAAATCTCTTACAACTTTTAACTGTGGGGGAAATTCTAGAGGAGCTTTTTGGATTTTGGGAGTAGATACGGACAGAGGAATTTGGTCTAGATGCTTAAAATTTCAACATCATTGGAAAACGCACTTCTGTAGAAAATGCGCTTTCGTACTTAGGACTATTCCTTACTAGAAATTGTTGTTGGCCTTTAAAAAAAAGTTAAACAAAATACAGTTTCCAAAGTTACTGTGCCTTTTAGTTCCTGCGTGTTTGTTATAAATAAATGAATCTTGATATGAAAATTTCTCTTAAGTTTTGTCAGTTTGAGAAACCCACAAAACTCTGTCATTTAATGTTCTTCTAATTATGGGTGTTGTCACATGGTCTAAGTGACAGTATTGACATATCATCTCTACTAAGTATGGCTTATGGCAGTTTTTCCATATAACATCAGATTGTTTTTATAACGTGTAAATCAGAATGGAATTTTTACCAATGTCAATAAAATATTTTGTATTTAAGTTAAATTATTTCCATTAAGAAAGAGAATGAACTTTTCGCTACTTTATAGATCTCAAGGTTATAGGACCTATGGCAGGCACCAGGTTCCAGCTTCATTCCTATTCCAGATCTGTAATCTTTTTAGCAGTAAGAGCACCTTTTTTCCCCTCATCTCTTACGGGAATAAGTGAATGTTTTTATTAGTATCCACTGTACATGGTCTTTTTTTTTTTTGAAATCAAATATATACTTGATTTATTTAGTACTTTTTCCCCTTACAGATACTACTACCAAA
This sequence comes from Propithecus coquereli, assembly GCF_000956105.1. Taxonomy (NCBI): domain Eukaryota; kingdom Metazoa; phylum Chordata; class Mammalia; order Primates; family Indriidae; genus Propithecus; species Propithecus coquereli. Next base: position 3,166,952 of record NW_012135192.1, on the reverse strand, counting down.
GGGGAATTCTTGCAAAGGTTGAAGGACAGAGGCTTGTGTATCAGTTTAAGGATATGCCCAAAAACATAGTGGTCATAGATGATGACAAAAGTGAAACCTGTAATGAAGATTTAGCAGCAGCTGCGGATGAAAAATCATTAGAGCGTGTGTCACTGTCTGCAGAAAGTCTCCTAAAAGCAGCAACCTCTGTTCGTAGTGGAAAAAACTCATCTCCTATAAACTGCTCCAGAGCAGAGAAGGGTGTAGCTAGAGTTGTGAATATCACTTCCCCTGGTCATGACGCTTCATCCAGGTCTCCTACTACCACCACATCTGTATCAGCAACAGCAGCTCCAAGGTAAGTGAGGCAAACCATTAGTTGTAATGTATTTACTTGGTAAAAATGAAATGTCTGTTCTAAGAATCCACTGTTGTCAGGACTTTGAAAAGTGCTTGATAGTTTAAATGTATTTTTCATTGTTAAAGTAGATGTCTCAACTAATCTGAATTGGTTTTTATGTTTTTATAGGAGCTTAACGTGGGCTTTAGTTTTTTTAATATATTTGCTTAATGGTATTTCATATTCTAAACTTCAGGGATTGCCAGTACATCTGTAAAATTTGGGAGCACTAGTTTTAATACATTTTGGATATGCATTCATCTTTTGCTCTAGAGACCCATTTTCTAATTTAGTATTAAACATAATCAACTTTTTTCTTTCTAATCTTCTAGGACAGTTCGTGTGGCAATGCAAGTACCTGTTGTAATGACATCATTGGGTCAGAAAATTTCAACTGTGGCAGTTCAGTCAGTCAATGCAGGTGCACCATTAATAACCAGCACTAGTCCAACAACAGCAACCTCTCCAAAGGTAGTCATTCAGACAATCCCTACTGTGATGCCAGCCTCTACTGAAAATGGAGACAAAATCACCATGCAGCCTGCCAAAATTATTACCATCCCAGCTACACAACTTGCACAGTGTCAACTGCAGACAAAGTCAAATCTGACTGGATCAGGAAGCATTAACATTGTTGGAACCCCATTGGCTGTGAGAGCACTTACTCCTGTTTCAATAGCCCATGGTACACCTGTAATGAGACTATCAGTGCCTACTCAACAGGCATCTGGCCAGACTCCTCCTCGAGTTATCAGTGCAGTCATAAAAGGGCCAGAGGTTAAATCAGAAGCAGTAGCAAAAAAGCAGGAACACGATGTGAAAACTTTGCAGCTGGTAGAGGAAAAACCAGCAGATGGAAATAAGACAGTGACCCACGTAGTGGTTGTCAGTGCGCCTTCAGCTATTGCCCTTCCTGTAACTATGAAAACAGAAGGACTAGTGACATGTGAGAAATAAAATAGCAGCTCCACCATGGACTTCAGACTGTTAGTGGTAGTACTGACATAAACATTTGCAAGGGAAGTCATCAAGTTAAGTCAAAGAAGACTTTAAAACCTTTTTTAATGCATATAAGAAAACAATCAAACTTACTGGAATAAATTACCTATCCCATGTTTCAGTGGGAAATGAACTACATACTGAGATGCTGACAGAAAACTGCCTCTTACAGTAGGAAACAACTGAACCCATCAATAAGAGAAAGGATTGAAAGGGACCAAGCAGCTCACTACGATAACGTTTCACACTAAGACTTGGAACACTAACATTCTGTAAGAGGTTACTTAGTTTTCAGTGGGGAGGGGTTGGGATGGGTGATCTCGTTGTTACATATAGCAATTTTCGATGCATTTTATATGCATACCAGCAATTATTACTGTGCTTGCACAGTACTCACTTAACTGGTGCTATGTGAAGACTCTGCTAATATAGGTATTTTAGAATGTGAATTGAAGAATGGATCCAAAAGCTTCAGAAAGAAGATAGCAAAAAAGATCTAGTGCGATTTTTTTTTTTTATATATATATATATATATATATATATATCATATAGCTTAAGCTGATTTAAAACAAAGGCCTTAGACTAATTTTCGGTTTTCTTTCTTGAAATAAGCTAATGGCTTGTTTATGTAAAGCTTTTTTATTAAAAGAAAAATTTTAAAAATCTTGTACCTAGCACAGTATTGTTATAGAATTTACATGTAACATTTTATATGGTAGTTTAAGTCTGTCAGTTTCTTAATTGTGGACAAATTAACAGTTGGCTCTGGCCTTTGCTGTAACATGCCTGTGTCACTCACTCAGCCCTGGCATCTGTGCGGACATACCAGTTTTGGTTCTACTGTCACTTGAAATTTCAGGCTTAGCATGAATTTTTGTCAGGTAACTCTAATATCTGGAGTTCTCTTTTCTTTCTTTTCTTTTCTTTCTGTTTTTTTTTTTAGTTGAAGTTTAAGAGGGAAAGTACCAGTGTTCAAATTTGAACTATAATAGTTTGTATATTCAACATTTGAAGTATATTCTATTTTGTTGTACTCTTGTTTCAAAGTGTATTCAAGTAGGTTTTCTCAAATATAGAAATGAAATTTATCTTCTGTTTTGGTCTCTGGTGATATTTTTAACAATATTCAAAAGTCAGTATATAGAGATGTCGTTTTAGTTAAGAAGTAATAGAAGTCCTCTATATCTCCTTCCCAACTACTGTGTGAAAAAATTCTACTTCTGTTTTGTTCCGTTACATTTGGCAAATACCTGCATGTTGCTGCCTCCTTTCTGTTACTGTCATGAACTGTAATGTTCTACTGACCATAATGAATTTAGTATTTTAGTTGGCTGCACTGAAAGAATTTATATTTGTAAAACATTTTCAAATCAGACCATGTTTCCCAATCAGACCTTTTGAGAATAAGAAGAACAAATAATCCTCTGGTCCTTGTACAGATTAGAAAATTGGGAGGCGAGCAGGATTACATGATTTACCTAATTTTCACATAAAACTAGCTCCTATCACTCCATATCTTAATGCTCTTTCCACTACAAAGACAAGGTTTCTAATTTTACATCTTTTAGAAATTTACATGAACTCTGCTACTTTATTTTTTGGCCTTTAATTATGCATTTGATCAGATATGACTTTGGTCAACAAAGATTTTTATAACTGCTCACTCTCTAATCTTTATCTTTTTCATAAATATACCTATGGTACTTTTTAATAAAAGCTCAAAACCACTTGATTCTTACCCCATTTGGGAGTTACTTTTCTTTTAATTTAATTTTTTTTTAGAGACAGAGTCTTTCTGTATTGCACAGGCTGATTTTGAACTCCTGACCTTAAACAGTCCTCCCGCATCAGCCTCCTGAGTCTCTGGGATTACAGGCAGGAGCCACTGTGCCGGCCAAGGGAGTTAATCTCAAATTCTACTTTCTTTTAAAACATTTCCTAAATATTTCAGCTTTCAAAATTGATACTATAGGCTTTGGCATTTGTATCTTCTTTTTTGCACCATGGTTCATTGTTCAGTTTCATAATGCTCTTTTAGGACAAAGATTATGTTTTATGCCATACCTGCTCCTCTCCAAGTGCTGAGCATATTAGACACTCAAATCAGTTACTGATTTTGGTAACATTTGCTAAGAACATAAGTCACATGCTATGGAGGACAGTTGAAGACACTTAAATTTTAAGTGAATACTTTCCTTCTCTGCTGTATTAATTGGTTCTGACTAGGTTTAGCCAGGCCTACTTGGCATACCTCCATCACTCTACTGGAAATTTCTGTGTCTTCTTCAGAATAAGTACATCTAACATGTTGACAGTATATACTGACCAGAATGTTTCTGCATATTGAAATTATCAATGGCATGGCTCCCCACCACCTGCCTGCCCCCTTAACACTATGGCTTTTAATCTCAGTATATAAGTTTAATCTCAGTTATAAATCAGTATAACTTATATTTGCTTTTTTATCTCCAGCATGTCAGACAAAAACCACACAACCATGGCTTGATGCTATTGCATCTTCAGCCTCACTAGGTCTTTGAATTATGGATCAGCAGTCTATTTATATTTTAGGTAATTTTCTAGCAACAATTCTGGGCTTCACCACCCTTCTCACCGTATGAGCAGTATCCCTTCATTTCTGGACCCCTTGCTACAGAGGATTTACATATTCTCCAGCACACATTCTTACCGCCTGTCTCAGGAATGGGGTGCTCTTCCTCTGGTACTGAGCATCTCCCTGTCACTCCTCATTAGTCTCCTTGTTCCAACAATTAATAGCCAGCTTGTTATTGTGTCTCTTCTCTTCAACTAATCGCCTGCAGTCCGAATTCCAGCTTAGAAACAGTTCTCAGCCAGCCACAGTGGTGTGCACCAGTAATCCCAGCTACTCAGGAGGCTGAGGTGGGAGGATTGCTTGAGCCCAGGAGTCCAAGATCAGCCTGGGCAACATAGCGAGACCCTGTCTCAAATTTTAAAAATTAAACAAAAAACAAGTCTCAGTGAAGTCTCTAATAACCCAATTGTCAAATCAAACAGGCACTTCAGTTTTTCTTGTGATCTCGTGCCTCAGCCTACTTCTTAAAACTCATTTGGTTTTCCATGTTCACTTCCTGCCTAACCAACTCTTCTTTCTTAGTCTGCTTTCTGTTGACTTTCCAGGAAAGGTTCTGTCTACAGGTCTCTTTTCCTCATAGAGGAGTTGTAAGGATTAAATGAGTTAATAGGTTAAGGATCTAGAAGCATTGCCTGGCACATAGCAAACAGTCTATTAAATGTTTACTATATGATTTCACTAACATAATTGTTACATAATTCTATCAATGCATATGGTTTTTACTGCTAAATCTATTGTTATAGCCTAAAATTTATTCTAAGTCTTAGATCTAGAGTTTATCTAATTGGCAACTGGTTATTTCCTCCTGACTGTCCAACTGATTGTTTTTCCTTTAAAATCTGTTCCTCTTTGCTCAATAAATGACATTGCCAGCAACCACTATTCATGCCAGAAGCAACCTGGGGGCCATTCTAGACAGCTTACCTACCGCAGTCATTCACCAAAGTCCTGCTGATGGTACTTTCTAAATATCTTTCATTGTCACACTCCCTATCTTTATTTCTTTGTCTTACCAAGCCTCCCTCTAATCCATTCTCTATGCTACCAGCTGAGAGCTTTCTAAATGTGAATTTCATCACTCATACCATTGTGATTGTATCTCTTGCTGAAAAGATAAAAGTCCTAAAGCATAACATTTAAAGTCCTTTGATGTGGCATCTGCCTGTCTCCCTAAGCCTCATTCCGTTGCTACTCCTCTTTTAGACATCTCTGGGCTATAGACATACTGAAATATTTCATTTTCTCAAATATTCCAGGCACCCATACATCATTGAGTCATTTCATTGATGGCTTCTGTCTGGACAGTTATCTTTCCTCCTTCACCTAGATTTGAGTTCAGTTTTATTTACTGACTTGGAAATGACAGACATTGAAATAAAAATTTCTGAATGAAATAGACTTTGAGACCACTCCAGGTGGGGCATGATGTACTCTGAGTAAGCACTGAATACAGACTGGAAAGAGTCAAGTATATAAAGACAGATTGGGGAAGAGGAAAAGGAATCAGCAGTGGAAGTCAGGGACTGTTCAGAGAACAAACAGGACAGATGAGGTAACATTTCAAGATACGATGGACAAGAGTATTAAGTGCAACAGGAAGGGCAAAACAAATAAGGCCAAAGAAAAAGCCACTAAGATTGACACTGACAATGATTAGAGGGTGGTTCCAGTAAGGTGTGGTGGTGAAGCCAGAATGTAAGGAATGGGCACCTGGTACATTGCTTGGAAGGCCTGCCTCTGATGCCACTAGGGGTATATATTTCTGATCACTTTTATATAAACAAGTCATGTTTAGTTACTAAAAATTGTATAACCTTATTTCCAGAGACGAAGTTTTGGCCTTGGGGTTATTTACAAGGTATCCTGTGATCCCTTTGCTGTAAGTCTCCTGTCCTCCTTTTATGAGGGTAGTACAGAGCACATTATTTTGGGAAAGCAAGAGTAACCCTACTTCACTTTCACAGCTATCAAAGCAACATTTCCTTTATTATAGTTTCTAACCATTCATAGTACTGCAAGTTCTCTGTGGTTGTGATTCACCAAGTTTTCAGCCCCTTTGTTATAATCACTGTCCCCCCTAATTAAAACCTATTATATGGTAGAGGAGCTTAGTACACAATGTTATGAACCCTAATGGTAGAATAAGATACTGTTCACCCTGTGCAAGGGCATTGACTTGCTTCCTATCTACATCAAGGCTCCAAACCTTTGAAACACTCAAGTGCAGCAGGGAGACTTATTTGATCACCTGTAACTATCTTTCTGAATGCTGCAACTTAGTAATCCTGTGGGTTCAAGACTTAACAATATATCACAGCTTCCAAAGTGAAAACATAATAGAAGTAAAACATAACTGTTTAATGCAAGATGGTCCATATCAAAAATAAAAGTATAAATAGGCTATAAACTAAAAGCAGAGTTGTCTTTTCCCAAGATACTGTTTGTTCCCATCTCACTGTAGTATGTTTTAACTTTGAGAGTATTTTTTCTGTTTCAGAAAGTTTCTTTAATGAAGTGGTATCAGCACTGTCCCAAAAGGTAAAATACTAATCTATTTTACATAATCTGAAAATTATTTCTGAGTTGTAGGGTATTAACTAATTCACTTGAATTCAATGGTAACTTTGCTGCACATTAGAAATAGCTGGGAAGCTTTGAATAATCCTGTTGCCCAGGTCATACACCATACCAATTAAATTACAACTTTTGGGAGAGGGAGTCAGGAATCATCTTATTTTTCTATTCTTTTTTTCAGTTAGCTTTCTCAGGTTAAAAATTTTAAAAGGTGATTTCATTGTGCAACAAAGTTTGAGAATTACTGCCTTACAGTTAAAACAAGGAAAGTGTTAGCATTTAGGGATATGTGCCAACTGAAGTGTTTCTAAAATGTTCAGTGGAAAAAGGTAATTGGAGGTTTGTCTGTTAAGTATTACAAATGGCCTTTTAAAAACTTACATACTTTATATTTTATAGATTGTAAATCCTTTTTCTTATATTTAAAATCTCTTTAATTAGGATGAGTCTTTAGAGTCTTATGAAACAGTAGTCCATGCTAATATGCCTGTCCCTTCAAAGAAATTACTTTGGAAAGCTATATACTAATGCTAATAATGCTACTGTTGTTCAAATTACTTTTGAATTGCTTCTTAGAGCAGAATCTAAATTTTAAAAATATTTAATAGAGCACATTACCTGTTGAAGATCTTAGTTTTAGAAATAGCCAAGTCATCTGAGGTTATTTAATAAGATGTGAATCAAGCCAGGTAATGCCACATTTGGTTCAAAATGAGATGTTGCTATAAAGTTCACACTGGTTTTCTTAAGAGCTTTATAAACATACAGAAGCAGTTCCAAAACTATCAAAAATATTTTGGGGCAGTTGGCAGCAGTAACTCAAATAGTTTTAAAGTTCAAATCAGAGTCTTAGGAAGCCTTAGAGACTATTCCCTTTTTTACAAATGAAGAACCTAAGGTTCAGGAAATTTTTGACTTACCAGTCAGTTCAGCTAGTCAGTGCAACTTATCCTCTGACTCCCAGTTTAGTTTTTGCCTCAGCCCTCACTCCCTCTCATCGAAAAGGGGCGGTGAGCAGGGAGGGAAATAACATTAGTTTCCAAGTAAGTCTATTCTATCATGTAATGATACTTTCCCACAAACTTAATTTTAAAATGTTGCAGAATTTTGCTGGGTGTTCTCTTTAGGTTTACCAGTCTATAGCAACCAGAATCAAATATCAGACGTACTCCCTGTCCAATCTTCCAGTACCTTTCTTGATTGGTATTTTGATTGGTATTTCTCAGTATTATACATATGGGACTCTAATCATATTTCCACATTCTTGTATGCAAGTTGTCTAGATCTTGAAGCCTGAATCTATTTAATGTGGCAAGATAATTTAACCAGTATTCTGCTTAAATTTCAGATGGTTTACATATTGTATGAATAAATGAAAGTCAACAAAAATAAATAGGTAAAAGAAGATTAGGCAAAGAAAAAAGGATGGCAAAAGAAGAAAGTTAATATACAGAATACATGCCATAAAGTGTTACACAATAATTAAAATTCAGCTATAAACTTTGGTTTTGAATGTCTTGGCAGTCAAAACAAAAAAGATGATCAGTTGAAATTCATACGGTCCAAGTTGTAACAGATGCTTACCAGCAGTGGAGCTTTTCCTAACATTCTTGTAAAGAGGAATGGCTTTGCTTTGCACATCTAATCGTACATGAATATTTTTTCAGGAAGTGAGTTTTCAAAAGATCCAGGGGCAGCAGGGCCTGGAGTTGTGGATATTAAACTGTTCTGTCACTCAAAGGCAGATATTTCTACTTTGCAAATCAAAATAGGATTGACAACCTCTCATGAAATTAAAGAACCTAATCACTAACCCACAACCTCATATCTTGCTTAAAAAGGAGGAACACTGGGGGGAAGGGAGAGAATAACCAATCTCTTGTCATTCTGTCAGCCCCTCTGCCTATTTTGGGCTTTAATTTCTACTAACACTATTGGTTCTGCCTTTTCAAATTGAAGCATTATTCTCTTTGGCTAAAAACAATTTGGAGTGAGTTGTTGTGAAATGAAGTATAGGACCCGTCCCGTTCATGTTTTGAACTTTAAGCATTATTATTCAGCAACTTAAATATATATGTGTTTTACAGACATATCACAAATCTGAGGTCAAGAAGACAGGTATAATGATATATTCTGTGGATGAGAAAACTGGGGGCCTAGAGATGAAGTGACCTGTTCAGGATCACACTGGTCACAGCTGAGTGTTCTCATCTATGGTCTGTGCCCTTTGACTTGTTGCTTTTTCACCTCCCCTTATTTTATAAGCCCACGCCCCAGGCCTTTGCCATTTTGGTGTTTAACCATTTTTCACTTAACAAAAATCTCTTGCTACTAGTATCCATCTACTCTAGATAAAAAGCCTGATTATGCCATGTTTTTATACATGTGATTTAAAGAGTTCATCAGAGCTCTGTATGCAAGCCCATTCATTTTTTTGGATGGCTTTCCTTTAATAAAACTCAAATCAATTGTGATTATGAGCATGTTTTAATTTTATCTCTTTGTAAATTAAATCTTGGGACTCTTTCCTCAAATCTAAGGCACATATATAAAGCATATTTATTATTATATGCAACAGTCCCTTCATTTTAAATCTTGTATGTTTTAAAAAATGGTTCGAATACAGAATATTTGCATCAATTTCTTTAGTTTGAAACACTACTAGAGTAGCTGTTCTTATTGCTTCCTTTAAAAAAAAACAATCATCAAAGTATGAAAACAGTATCAAATATTCTACTTTTGGCAAAACTAGCCTTTATCAGAATAACTGAAATCGACTATATCAGCCACTCTATCTTCTCTTCTAATATTGTATGTCTACTACAAAAGTATGACTTATGTGTTTGACTATTTTTCCTTGAACAAATCTCTTGCTTCCCCACGATATCACTTTTCTCCCCATTTGTACTCACTGAAGGCCAAGGGAACATAGAGGTGGGGAAGAAGCAAGCACTTTGGAGTCAAGACAGACCTGGGTTTGAATCCTGGCTCAGCTATTAGCTGTCACTTTGCTCGAATTATTTGACCTTTTGAACCCCTATCTATAAATTAAGAGTAGTTTTAAGATCATACATAAAGCTCTTAGAGCCATAGGTAGGGGAACTCCAGTGTTAGTTTCCTTTTATTTATACACCATAATGCTTTATTTAAAGAAATGAGGCATTTATTACTACCACCCTGTAAGAGTGGAATCTACTGAAATGTGGCATGAAGCAAGCAAAAATCCATGCCCCCCTCACACCCTCTTCAACTCTGCACAGTTTACCTTCTTTTAAGACTGTTAATTCAGCAACAATAAAATATTAGATATAAAAGGAAAAGCAAAACCAAAAGGTACAGGGGGATGGAATAAGAGAAATTAATGCATCGAACATACTTAAAAATTTAGAGCTGTACTTAGTTCTGTAGAACAGATTTGTTATTTGCCATTTTGCCTTCAGGTTATTCTCATAGTCCCTAAGGCAAAACTGTCTACAAAGAAAGAATTATGGTAAAGTGAAAATATGAAATTCAACCCAACATGATTTATATATACTACTAAGAAACCTCATCTGTTTCAAAAGTGGTTCTAATAATGCAGAATATTTGGATGATCCATTTTTGGGGACTCCCACCTTGGTGCTGAGACACCACATAAGTAACAGCATAGGTGCCTGCCTTCAGCTTGCAGCTACAGGTCCACCTTTGTCCACTTTTAAAATGAAGGTTCTGTGTGTGAATGGATAGTGTGGGTTACCATGTAACAGCATTAAGAGATCAAATCTACTCCCAGATTCTTTTTGGACTAAAAAGACAAGATACTAAAAGCACTAGCTTTAAAAGACCATTTATTTAATAATCTTAAGTATTTACAACTCATGAATTAAAATGTTTATCAATTTATTACCAATAGGTTATATTGTCTGCAAGAAGCTTCACCTGTTATCTTTACCACTTGTTTTTCTGATAGAGAATTCCAGGTTACCTTTTTAACTTTTTACATTCTTTCTAGATGTTTTGAACCACAGTATCTGGCTGTTTTAGGAAATTTCAATGACAGCTCATTAACAGGCTTTCTAGGAAAATTTCCATCTGTGGAAAGAAGGTCCCACTGACTTTCTTAGCCACTGCCACATCACAGCTCCTAAATAACCTACTGTGAAAAGCACATTCCTATACAAATAATGATGACATTTAGTGACCTAAACATATACCAATATTATTCCAGTGGAAAAGCTTAAATACATAACAATGATTAAATAATGAAAACTAATAGATTAAATAACTGAAAATTAATTGGAATCTTTTCAGGAAAAACATGGAGACATAGCAAGGATTATTTATGAAGAATGTATCAAGGAGATCTGATATACTTAAGTAACAAAAACTCCAGGCTAAATATAAATAGTTCCTTTGTACACATTTTGTTAGACCCCAAATGAAAACATTTTAAAGCTTTAAGAAAATTACTATAAATTACTTTCTCTATAACTTGCATGGTTCTAAAATGTTCACAATGCTACAATTTATTTACTTAATTTTATGACAATATAAAAAAATAAATACTGCCATGCATATCTTGACATTAAAAAAAACCATTAAATAAATAACTTAAAATGCAGTCTAGAGAAATTGCTCCTACATAGGTACTGTTAATTAAGGAGGAGGACTCAAGCAAGTTTGAGTTCTTATAGCATTCTCAAACTGAAAAAGCTTCAAAATAAGCCAATTTAATGCCCTTAAATGATCAAAATGTAATGCTAAGGGAAAAGAAAACAATACAAGCCAAAACTGGAGTGCAGACACCTTTTTTGCTATAGGTTTTAATTGAAAAGATTTGCGAACTAACGGGATTCTTTCCCAAAGGCATGCTGGAGACATGGAAAGTGAAATGATAGAAACTTTCCGTGTCTCTATCCTTCCTCAGGCAACTTCTTATCCTATTTCAGTTTCCTGAAACATCCCTGGTTAAGACTCCTGTGATTAAAAAGACTAAGACAAGCATTTATAAAAGTCCATCAGGTTCCTCGTTAAAGCTGAAGTCACACACCAGAGACAGGTGGTCTGAAGGATAATTGAAGGATGGTAGCCGGTTGGGTCCGATCTGTTCTTCGGTTAGCAAATCAAGAGCTGACCTTACGCTTAGCGCATGTTTAGAATACCAGATGTAATCCAGGGTATGCCGGCACTCCCCTGAGGTCCGGATCTTCCAGGTGGTATATGGGGGCTCTGACTGCCCGTCAGCACTCAGCAGCTTGTAGGCGCTGTTCAGGTTGAGGCTGGAGGAAGCAAAGTGTTTGTAGACTTCCTCTGTTGGCTCTGCATTGAAGTCCCCACAAACAATAAGTGGAATCTTGGCGCCCTGGGTGATGTTTTGCAGGTTTTGGAGAAGGTCACAGCCTTGAGCTGATCGAAACCGCTCCCAGCCAGTGCGTGCTTTTAAGTGGGTGACAGCGATACAGAACTGTCGACCTGACTCCTTGCACTCTAGGGTCTGTGCAATGGCCACTTGATTGGTTTTCAATGTCATGGCCGTCAGCCTAATATTGGCACTGCTGACTAGCTTGAATCGATTTTGGAGAAAAAATAAGGCACAACCATCTGGTCCATTGTTGTGTTCTACATCTAAACAAGGTGACCAGGGCTTGGGGAAGAATGTGCCTTGATAGCCCAGTCTACTAAGGAGTGGTTGGAAGGTGTCAAAATAGTGGTCCACCTCTTGGAGGCACAATATATCTGGCTCGTAGGCTAGGATTTCTTCTAGGATGAGACATTTCCTTTCTTCCCATTTGAGTGCTTCAAGAGGGCATTGTACAAAGTTGTCTTTGCCTTCTCCAAGAGCTGAAAAGAAAAAGCTGGTCAGTTGTCAGCTACTACAGAGCCATGACTTCCACATACCTGGGAGTCTCTTTGGGCTTGATACCACTCAAGACCCTCAGAAGGCTTCCTCTGCTTCAGAGGCTCTGGGTGATTCTTCTCTGCCTAAACTGCATTAACCCATCCAAACTAAAAAACTTGTTACCATCTGGATGCAGCATGCAATTGATCTTCTTTTGCATTAAAACTATTTCATGTAACTATATTCCAGGATATAAGTAAGATCTTTGGTTTTAGCTTTAGTTGGGGAAATAGTGTTCACTGCAGTCCCAGGGATCTTAACTATGTCAAATGAAATAAATATATTTAACTCTAAATACTATAACATGAACTATAATAAAACCATGTGAACTGATATAAATAGACACTAACTCAAAATGAATGAGACCTATTTTAAATGGACAGCCTTTCCTACTTATGGATGAAAACCTGGAAAAGTAAAAGAATCAAAGATTTGTAAGTCAGGGAGTATTCCATTCTTTCCAGCAAAATCAAAATAAATCAGGGCTTTTTTCCTTAAAACTTCAACCACTACATAAAAGGCAATGCTACAGAAAGTTGATTGAAGCATCTGTTTTTTAATTTGGCAGACCCAGGAAATGGGTCCTTTCTACCATAACAAAGTAGTATTTTAATGAACAGAGAACTAAAGCAATACCTTTTTGGCCTCAAGTTACACAGATGAGTTTGGATAAGAATATGGTGAATACCTAGATTCAGTATCTCCCACAAACAGCTGCCATTCCCTGCAGAAAGTTCCAGGTTACTTACTCAGTTTCTTCCCTGCAAATGCTATCTTAGTGCTATGGACAGAAAGCTGGAGGCAACAGAAAGGTTAAAGCTGTTCCACTGAATTGCCTAATAAAAAACACAATCCTTTAAATTTGGATCTGCGGGGAAGTAGACATTGTTCTTGGATAGCCCACAAACAGAAGGTAAAGAACTAATCTTGAGTTGCTGGCTTTATTAGTGAAAACTAAATGCCTCCCTTTCCCAACCGCCCCTTCTGGGAATTCCTCATGCTGCTCTAGTCACCCCATCCTTCCACACCCCCATCTACTCACACCTCTTCCCTCCACATAAGACACCAGTCAGTGCACTGGACATGTGCAGAAGCAGAAAGGAAGTCACAGCAAATACAACTGCTCAGGCACAAAAGCATCAGGCATACCTTGGGCGAGGATATTCCATTGCATGACCCTAATAGGTGGGTGTCTACTGGGGCAATCTGTCCTCAGATCCACAAAATCCCTCTGGAAACGGGGAGGTCGAGTATGCAGGACAGCCCTGCATTCCTCAAGAAGTTCTTTAGGATCAATGGGCTCCAGGTGTTCTGGGTCAGGTGACACCAAATACTCTGGGTGCTGGGAGGCACTGCTGCTGTTCAGTGTCTTGGCGAGAGCACTATAGAGTCTGCTTGTACCGTTTCCCATGGAACACGCTACAGAAAAGGAAAGCACAATTAATACACACAGCTCAATTGCAAGGTAAAGCATTTGCTGTCCATAGAAACCAGGAGCTCAATTTAGGGCAATACTGCCAAATGCTTGTATAAAGCCATTTCCATAGAGGTAGATTAAAGGAGTTTCCAGGTTCTAGCTTTCTAGTAGGACAGGTAATTTAACTACTACTGTTAAAACTAATGTCAGATTAACAAAGACAACTACTTCTTATAAAGGAGAAATACCTTGAACTTGATGGTCTCTTTTAACCTAGGATTTGTCTTTCTAATTTATAAACCCAGTCTTACAAAAGCATAGCTTAAAAAATCCACATTCCTTTTTCTAAAAAGAACTCAAAGACTAGTTTGTAAATATTAGAAATGTCAGAAAGCCCACATTAATCCTGGGGAATAGATTAGGTCTTAGCAAGCTGCCCCCTAGCAGTCTCATCTGTACAGATCCCTCTGTTATGGAAAGTAATGGCTGGATTAAATCTATATCCCATTTCTCTTAGATGTTAAATGTAAATCAGGGCTTGGGCTTTTGGTAGAACTCTGAACATCACTGAATAGTATAGTCTGTTATCCAATATCAATTGCTGGCTTTTTAAAAATCCAGAATACCACCTTCTCATGATTTGTCCACATTTTCTGGGATCCTGGAAAGAGAAAGAATGGAAAAATGCAGGAAGCACCAATTACAGTGTCTTCATGAGCATTTTTTTAGTGCTTTGCTTTTTATCTTAACAGATTTTAATTCATTAAGGAGAACAGAGGGCAATCTTCAACTAATTAGCATGAGAGAAGTTGTATCCGTCAGTTCACTGGAAAGCAGTTGATTGCTCTTCTAGAGGTCAGCTGTGTTTTCTCTTCATTATAATATAAATCAGGGGCGAGTTTTACTTGCAGTAACATCAAAGGTTCTGTGCATGATGAATCCTGGTACCAATCAATCTGGATTTCCTTACCCTATCTATATCCTTGCCCTCTCTTGAAAGACACAAAGTTTTCTTTATAAAATATAAACATGTTATAAATGAAATATTTTATAAAGTTTTCTTTATAAAATTTGCAGCCTCACCGAACACATCTCAAATCAGCAGTCAATCAAATTCACTGTGGCAGGTCACAAAGCAAATTCAAATATTCACAACTAAATGTCTTTGAATGCCAAGGTCTATGAGCATGAAAGCATACCTCAACTCAAGGTAGTTTTTTGTGCCCAGTAAGAAAACTAGATGAAGGCAAAGAAACACATACTGGTTTTCCCAACACTCAGGTGTGTGTGCATCTGCAAGCGTGTTCACCCACAAACACACATACACAACTGCTTCCAGGTGTTTGATTTCAATATTTTAACTGATCCGCCTGCTTATCTGAGTACATGGGCCCAAAGGAAGAAACTGGCTTCTTGGCTGGCAGCGCAACTTTGAAAGTCTTTCTTCTGGTACTTCCAGTTTTTTTACAAGACAGTTAAAAGTCCTAGTGATTCCCAAGTGTGGTTCTCTTGATCAGCAGTGTCACTATCACCTGGGATCATGATCCTCAGCTGTGCGCCAACGTGTCCCAAGGCACCACAGCATGCTCGCAGGGGCACTACGGTATATTTTAAATTTGAAATAAACAGTGATATTTGACACCATCAAACTCCAGGCAAACTGCTCTATATTCTTTCTGATGACATTGTATCTTTGCCAACCTGAGTTTTGGGGTGATTATTATGATAAAAACCAAGTACCACGCAAAAAATGGGCATGGAAAAAGGTGATAGTGACCAATAGGAGTCCAGTGTTTGAGGAGTATGTGAAGTCAGAAAAACAATCCTGAACCACACTTCTGTCTAAAAATTTTAGAAAACTCAATTTCGCATAAAGAGAATAAAGAAGAGAACATCACTGAGACAGTGAAAGCATGCCAGAAGACATGCCCAGAACGCAAATCAGACTGTACCCTATTGCAAAGTGAGCTCGAAGTCATTAAGAAAATGATAGAAGACATGAAAGAATAACCTAAATCAGAATTAGGAAATTCAGAAATGAGGCACCAAAAAATTAGTAATAAAAAATAAATGAAGTAAAAAAGGATGTGAGAAAAGGTGGTAGATACTGAAAATAGGTAAAGATCCAAAATATGGGTAATAGTGTTAGGTAGATAATGAGGGATTCCAGGTCTCCTAGGGACGAAGGTGGGCGCCTGTCCTGGCACTGCCCCACCTTAATCCTGTCCCCAGTGACTGCCATACCTGGAGGAGGAGGGAATACCCTATGAATCTGCCAATCCGAACTTAGCTCGCCAACTGGAAAGAATCCAGAGGACTCTCTAGCCCCTGGGGCCAAGCAGCATCGGTACCATCGAGTCTGGAAAGTGACCTGGAACAGCCAGCTTTCAGAGAGGCTCAGGGAGATCTGCATGCATAGTAAGACTCGGGTCATGTAACTCCCAACTGTCTAATGAAGTAGTTAGTTCCCTGGTGATGTCTAAGCCACGAGGGAGGCCCCAATCTGGGCACTATAAAACAAGACCCAGACCATAACCAAGCCCCCTTTTTTTTGCCCTCTCTCTTTTGCTCCGACAGTGGGTCTGGTCGTCGTCTGTGTCTTGCTCTGTAAACCTGTACCTTGTTCTTGCTCTATAATCCTATCTTTCCTTAGTAAACTTCATTTTTGTGCTTGCCTTACTCTGGTGCATCTGGTCATTTTTCGGCCATGAGCCACAAGAACTGAGAACACAGAACCAACATTTCAGACTGAAACCCGACAATAACTTACAGATGAAGACCAATGCAAGAGAACAACAGAAATCAAGAAAACGTTTAAAAACAATGATAATTGAAAACTAGATACTGAAAAAACACTTGGCATACCTGAGAACATCAACCCAGAATGACCAACACCAAGTGGACTGTAAAGAAAAAAAAATCCCTTGGGCCTCTAGGCAAAAATAGCAAGTAACTTACAAGGAAAATAAAATATGACTATTATCAGACTTCAACTGCAATGTTTTATGCCAGAAGAAAATGAAGTCACATTTTAAAAATACGTAAGGAAAGAAAATGTGAGCCAAGGATTTTATTATTTTATTTTTTTTAGAGATAAGGTCTCACTCTGTCGCCCAGGCTGGATGGAGTGCAGTGGCACAATAATAGCTGACAGCAACCTCAAACTCCGGGGCAAGTGATCCTCCTGCCTCAGCCTCCAAGTAGCTGGGACTACAGGTGTGCACCACCACACCTGGCTAACAAGGATTTTATATCCAGCAAAACTGGAATATTGTCTCCGTGAGTCCTTCTTGAGGAATCTACTAGAGCAAGGATTGGCAAACTGTAGTCAGAGATATTTTTGTACAGCTCTCAAGCTAAGAATGGTTTTTACATTTTTAAAGCGTTGTTACACACACACACACACAAATGTGTGACAGGACTGTTTCTGCCCACAAAGCCTAAATATTTACTATCTAGCCCCTTTCAGAAAAACTTTGCCATCCCTGGAATTAGAGAACAAACTTTAGACCAAAATGACCAGAGAGACGTTGGTATAAGAACTGGTGGTGAGCATTAAACATACAGCTACTTAGAAAGTCAGATATGAATGAGGCTTAAGGGAAGAGTACAACATGTAATGACTATATGATCCAACAATGAACACATGAAGATTTAGTACACCAAAACAAGGGAATACTCTGGATAAGGAAAGCATAGTCAATTAAAAAATTTTAAACTTTTTCTTAGTGATCATAATCAATAGTGGTAATACTGGTATTCCTATTCTGAGACTGTTGTGTGTATGTGAGATGAAGCAAATGGTATATTCTAATTCCATCATTCCCTCTTGGTTTATTTTGGAGGCGGTCTAGTTTTAGAAATGCATTTCATAGGCTATTAGCTACAATTCTTGAGGAAAATATTCTTGTTAAAGCCAGCTCATTTTGAATCAATTATAGATTATTAAATCTGATCATCACCTTATTTGTGATTTAGCCTCTGAAATACTTTTGTGGTTTTCAAAAATTAAATCTATCTCCAAAGACAAAGCTTTTGCGACGTAGCAAAATGATGAAGGATATATGTTAGTATGGCCAAATACTAAGCCCACAAAAGACCGGTGCCAGTCCCGGTTACATGACTATTTAACTGTGCCACAACTCTCTAGACCTGTTTACAGGTCTTTAAAATGAGGGCTTGTTAAGTGATCATAATTTCTTCAAGATCGATTGGAAAATGCATCTAGGTTAGAACAGGTGGAAACTTCAAATCTACATTCATATGTTCTTCATATAACATCTCTATTGTCTGCACTGGAGACATATTTTCTCTGCTAAGAACAACTGGATGTTTCATTCATTCAGAATGACTTACTCCCCTTGTATTTGAAATCCAGAATGGACAATTTCTGTCAGGTGTGACATTGCTCAGGCGTGAAATAATGCACTTAAATTTTCCTTTAAAGAAAGTTTTACTAGCACAGACCTTTTGCCCTTGTTTCAGTGTAGATTAATTCACCTGAGAAAAATATCATTAGGCTAAATTTTGAATAGGAGACTAGGTAGAGGGGAATTGTTTAGTCTGGTCTCTGCCCCCTTAGACCTTACAGAATACCCTAGGATGGTCCCAAGATTGAATGATGCAAAACTGAATGCCAGAGTATTTGATAACAACACGACTAGGACAAGGCTTCTAACACTAAAGCTCCTGGGAAACTGACTAATGAATGAGAGTGTTGCACAACGAGCAGTTAGGACAGAGAGACACAGATGGTCCTGAAAGACATTTCCACTCACTCACCCTCTTTCTGGACAATTTACTGAGGGCCTCCTACGTGGCAGGCTCTGTCCTCATTGTACACTCTGCAATTTAACCACCTTCTTTGCAGTTTACTCTCTCAGGCAGCGGGACCATCCCTGGCAAAGCTCTAATCTTCTTAATTTAATCTAATCCCATAGTTCTTGGGGATAATTTCTCTGCATAAGTATGTTAGTTAACTTTACATTCTTATTTCCCTATTCTCTTGAGTTTTGGGAAGGGCACCTCATACCAATAAATTATGTGCTGATCTTTTCTCTCAAAAAAGTTAGTGAGTATTTGGGGAAATAATAATATGCATGGATTAACAGGAGAAAAACTGAGTGCTAACTATGCAGAATGGCTAGGGTATAAGGGTAAAAACAATCAGGATAGATAAGACTAACTGGAAAAAAAAAGTCTTCAAAGAAATAGTATCTAGATATGGAGCTCTGATTGGTGGCTACAGCACTTGGTCCATCACAGGTAGCCACCCCTCATCCCCTGCCTCGCTCTTTCAAACACACACACACACACACACACACACACACACACACACACACACACAAATGGTCCCTCACTCTTTTTTCCCCTCAAATGTTTGAGTGCCCACTGTATACCAGACACTACCCCAGCCTCACAGAGATGTATCAGTGAACAAAACAGACTAAAACCTCTGCTCATGAGCTTATGTTCTAGTGGGGAGAGACAAACAGGCTCTTGTGTGTCTGTATACACACGTATGTGAGGGCATGTAGTTTGCCATATGGAAAAAAGTGCTATATAGAAAAATAAAAGAGAAAGGTGGAATAAGGAACGGTTGAGTGCTATTATATTACATATGTGAACTCAAGGAGGCCTCACCAAAAGATGGAATCCGAGCAGAGAGCTGAAAGTGATAAGGAAACAAGCCTTATGGAGAACTGACAGAACACGGAGGGCAGAGGGAATAGCAAGTGTAAAAGCCCTGAGGGAGGAATATGCTTGGCAAGTTTGACCAGCAGTCAGGGGTTTAGTGCGGCTTGAACAGAGTCAGTAGAAGGAGATAAGATCAGTGACCTAGAGGGGACAGGAAGCAGATGTGTAGAGCCTAACAGGGCAGTTTAAAGGCTTTGCTCTTAATCTGAGATGGGAAGCAACTGGAGAATTCTAAGCAGGAGAAAAATCTGATTTACACTTTAAAATATCTCACTGAAGGATGTATTAATAATATATGACACTGTAGGAAAGGGGCAGAAGTAAGAAAACCCAACAGAGGGCAATTATAATAATCTGGGCAAAAGACAGTGGTGGCTTGGACTAGGGTAGTAGCAGGGAAAGTGATTTGATTTTGAATAAGTCTAAAGTTGGACCAAGATTTGATGACTTGGATGTGGTTTGTGACAGAAAAAGTAGTCAAAAAGGTCGCCAATGTTTCTGGCTGAGCATTTAGAAGGATGAAGTTGCCAACAACAGTGGTTAGGAAGACTTGATGGGGTCTGTAGAAAATGGAGTTGGGCAATTAGTATGAAGCTCAGGAGGGAGGTGCAAACTGGAAACAAACATCTGGGAGATATTAGTGTACAGATGACACTGAACTGAGTTTATTGTAGGAAGAAAGGAGGTAAGGATTAAGATCTGCAAAATCTGCAAAGGCAACATGAGATGATATGGCCAGAGAAGGAAGAGAGAAATAAGGAGAGTTCGATCTTCCTGTAAACAAGAAAGGAAAGAGTTTCATCCAGGAGGGAGTTACCCCTGCGTAGAACGCTACTGATAGTTCAAGGAAAATGAAGACTGAGAATACATCCGGATTTACGATATGGGAAACTTTGGTGACTTTAACAGTAGCAATTTCTGATTTTTGGTGGACTTGTGAGAATAGGAAATAAGACAGAATAGAGAAGTATTCTGAGGAATTTTTTCCCGCAAAAAGGAGAGAAACAGAATAGTGGCAATAGAATTTTTTTAAGATGGTAGCTATTAATACACTATGTTTGTTTGCTAATGGGGGTGATATAGAAGGAAAAACCAATGAGACTTCTGGCATGATGGCATGAAGAAGCTTATAGATTCTCTCCCCAAAACAGAACGATAAACTTGGACAAAACTATCAAAACCAATCAATTCAGTGCTCTGGATATCAACCGAAGGCATACAACAAACCGAGAAGCTTTTATTCATTAAAACTACTGAACTTCAGGTAAAAACAGTGCCAGTCTGTGACATTCTTGCCCAGGGCTGCTCCCACCTCCTCCACCCCAGCTCTATGGGAGTAGTTCAACCAGGGCCGCCAAGCCATTGAGTTACAGTCACGCCTCCTTTAACGACGGGGATCCTCCCGTCAGAGAAATGCATCCTTAGGCGATTTCGTGGTTGTGCGTCGTGTCAACATGATAGAGGGTACTCACACGAACCTAGATGGTGCAGCCTAATACACACCTAGGCTACAAGCATGTTCCTGTATGGAATACTGTAGGCAACTGTAGCATAATGGTAACTATCTGTGCACATAAACATGTCTAAACATAAAAAAAGGTACAGGAAAAACATGGTATAAAAGACAAAAAATAGTACACCTGTGTAGGGCACTTAACATGAATGAAGCTTGCAGGCCTGCAAGTTGCTCTGGGTGAGTCAATGAATGAGCGGGTGAGTGGGGAGTGAATGTGAAGGCCGAGGACATTACCATACACTACTGTAGACTTCGTAAACACTGTACACTCGGGTTACACTAAATTTGTAAAAAATAATTTCTTTCTTTAATAATAAATTAAATTTAGGTTAATGTAACGTTTTCACTTTATAAACTTTAATTTTTTAACACTTTTTAACTCTTTGTAATAATACTTAGCTTAAAACAAACACAGTGTATATTTTCTTTCCTTATATCCTTATTCTTTTTTTTTTTAAAAAGATGCAGTCTAGCTCTGTTGCCCAGGCTGGAGCATACTGGCATGATCATAGCTCAGTGCAGCCTTGAACTCCTGGGCTCAAGTGATCCTTCCACCTCGGTCTCCAGAGTAGCTGGGACTTAGGCGTGCACCACCATGCCCGATTAATTCTTTTATTTTTTTTTTAGAGATGGGGTCTCACTATGTTGTCCAGGCTGGTCTCGAACTCCTGGCCTCCAGCAATCCTCCTGCCTTGGCCTTGCAAAGTGCTGGGACTATAGGCACGAGCGACCTTGTTCAGCCTATATTCTTACTCTATACACTTTTTTCTATTCTTAAAATTTTTAATTTTTTCTACTTTTTAAACTTTTTTGTTAAAAATGAATACACAAACACATACATTAGCCTAGGTCTACACAGGGTGAGGATCATCAATATCACTGGAAGATCTTCAGGGGCAATAACATGCACGGAGCTGTCATCTCCTATGATAACAATGCCTTCTTCTGGATACCTCCTGAAGGGCCTGCCTGAGGCTGTTTTACAGTTAACTTTATTTTTAATAAGTAGAAGGAGTATACTCTAAAATAATGATAAAAAGTAGAGTACAGAAAATATATAAACCAGTAACATAGTTATTATTATTATATACTGTTCATAATTGTATGTGCTATACTTTTATATGAGTGGCTGCTAAGTAGGTGTGTTTACACCAGCATCACCGCAAACCCATGAGTAGTGAGTAATGCGTTGCGCTATGACATCATGATGGCAGAAAAAAGGAGCTATGATCTAAGTAACTTTGGAAAATGGTGTCTTAATGGCCAACTATGGCAGAAGACAAAAGGAACTGTACATAAACACCATACTCCAGATGGCAAAGTTGTTTCTCAGGGGGGTAAGTGTTAACAATTCTGAAACTGCTTAACCTATATATCGGGGTTGAACAAATAAGTAAATGGGTGATGGATGGTGGGAGCCAGGTTTCTCACTGACAAAGAGGGAAGTTACATAAAGGAGGAAAAGCAAGAATAAATCATGTGGTGCACATGGTGCTGGAGTCAGAGACATCAGTATGAATTCATCTTTACCTTACTATAGATATCAAGGTATAGATACAACAATAATTATAAGGGGGTGTGTGTATGGCTTTATATATATACATATACTTCCATTTCCTGAGAGGGCCAAGAAGCAATGGCACCCCAGTAGCAACAAGCACATCCAGTATGCAGACCTTGGTTTCTAATACCATTCTCAAAAACAAACAAAATAAAGGAATCAGCTCCTTGGAGAAATGGCTGAGGCAGGGAAAATAAAGACGAGGCTGGGAGAAGGAGCCAACCTGAACGAGCTCTCAATGATCAAAGCTGTGGCAACTGGAGCAACAAAACAATGCGACATCAGATCATAACCCAAAGCGTGAAATTATTAATAGTATCTACTGAGCCCACAATCAAGTAAATAAGTGACTGAATAAATGGAAGAGTGGGTGAGGAAGAGACGAATCTTCTGTGTGTAGACATAGCGTATTAGGGGGAGGGGGAAGAGTGGAGAATCCTGGCAAATACCACTTTGACCAGATGATCAAAGTTAATGTCAAGTGATTAAGTCAAGCTAGCATGCGCACCGCGATGCGACGAGGTCACTTTACCCCTGTGGACTTCCTCCCCACAACCCATAACCCCAGTCTAGCCATGGGAAAGTCATCAGAGAACCCCAGTTGAGAGACATTTCCACAAAATACCTGACCAGTATTCTTCAAAACTGCCCAAGTCTTGAAAACCAAGGAAAGACTGAGGAACTGTCACAGGCCAGAGGAGCCTAAGGAGACATGAGGTCTAAATGCAACGTGGTATCCTGCACTGGGTCCTGGAGCAGAAAAAGGACGTTAGCGGAAAAACCAGTGAAATCCGGATCAAGTCTATAGTTTTGCTAACAGTAATGCACCTGTGTCGTTTTCCTAGATTTGACCAACGTACTTTGGTAATTTAAGATGTTAACATTAGGGAAAAGTGAGTAAGGGGTATACAGGTACTCTCTGTACTAGTTCTATAATTTTCCTGTAAATCTAAGATTATTTCAATATAAAAAGTTTAGGAGAATGGATCTGAAAGTTTGAAGTTTGGAGTTTGGAGAATGGATCTGACCTTAATGTAAGAGATCAAATTATACTTCTAGAAAAAACATAGGAGAAAATCTTTGTGAATTTAAGTTAGGAAAAAAGTTCTTAAACATAGCACCAAAAGTATAAGTCATAAAAGAAAGAACTGAGAAATTGAATTTCATTAAAATTACAATATTTTACTCTTAAAAAGACACCATTAAGAAAGTGAGAAGACAAGCCACCAATTGGGAGAAAGTATTTGCAAATCATTTATCTTATGAAGGACTTTTGCCAGCAAATACACACACACACATATATATATACATAAATAAAACTCAATAATAAGACAATTTAGTTTTTAAAAAAGAGCAAAAGACTTGAAAAGCTATTTCACCAAAGAAGACACAGAATAGCTAAATAAGCACATGAAAAGATGTTCACTATCATTAGTCATTAACGAAATGCAAAGTAAAACTATAAGGAAATACCACTATGTACCTACTAAAATGGTTATAATCAAAGACAGATCATACCAAGTGTATGTGAAGATATGGAGTAACTAGAACTCTTATATGCCACTTGGAATGTGAAATGGTATAGCCATTTTGAAAATAGTTTGGCATTATTTTTAAAAGTTAAACGTAAATTTGGCACATGATGCATTAGCTAATCATTTAGTTTGCCATCTAATTGTACTTTTTTCATGCTACAAACGTGTATTTTATGTCTTTACATGTCCAGGGTGATTGTGAAGATAAAAATAAAGGCATGAGGTCGGGCATGGTGGCTCATGCCTGTAATCCCAGCACTTTGGGAGGCCCAGGTGGGAGGATCACTTGAGGCCAGGAGTTCAAGACAAGGCGGGGCAAAAGAGTGAGCT
>NW_012135192.1:3137272-3139943 GCF_000956105.1 Propithecus coquereli | reverse complement strand
AGACATCCTGTCTACGGCAGACCCATGGCAATCCCCTAAGAAAGAAACAAGAACACAGGAGCTTACTTAGCTATTTTTCAAGGCTATATTTTTTAAAACTTTCTGGTAACATATACACATCAGTACAAAGTAAGTTCAAAACCCCAGGCTGAAGAATTAATAACTAAATGTAAACACTATAAAGACTTCACTTATAACACAGTGCCAAGGCTGACCGACCTAGGGAATGCAATGTAGTAAGGCTATTTGAATTTGAAAACAAAATAAGATTAAACATTAAGGGGTACCATTCTCTCCCTCCCACCCTATTATGGTTTGAATGTGTCCCCCAGAGTTCATGTGTTGGAAACTTGATCCCCAAAACAGCAGTGTTGGGAGGCAGGGCCTAATGGGAGGTGTCTGGGTCACAGAGGTACTGCCCCCACAAATGGATTAATCCTGGTATGAGGAAAGTGGGTCTGTTATCACAGGGGTGGGTTCCTTATAAAAGAAGGAGCTGTTCTGCCCTTCCCCTTTGCCCCCTCCACCATGGGATGACGCTGCAAGAGGCCTTTGCCAGATGCCAGCATCCTGACCCTGGACTTCCCAGCCTCCAGAACTGCAAGATATAAATCTCTATTCTTTATAAACTACCCAGTCTAAGGTATTCTGTTATAGCAGCCTGAAATGGACTAAGACACACCCTAAGAGTGACGATGATAAAAGATAATAATAGAAGACAATGATAGATAATGACTATTGAATGCTTATATGCATCACTCACAAGTTCTGCTTGCTTTAACTGCATTTGCAATTCTCATCACAACCCTAGGACTCTTATTCTGCCATTTTACAATGAGGGAATAACAGTAACAATTCTCATGGTTTCTCACCTATTTTTAAAAACATTCACTTTTAGAGTATCAACCATTTTTTTTTCTTTTTTAGAGACAGGGTCTCATTATATAAGTAAGCCCAGGCTGGTCAGGAACTTCAGGCCTCAAGGAATCCTCCAAGATTTCCAAGGTTTCAAACCACTCTACTGAAGTTTTAGGCCTTAGTAGGAGTTATTGTTCTTTTAAAAGATCTTCAAACGTTTAGAAAAGCTCAATATTCAAAGCTTAATTTCTGAGGCTAGATAGCACAAATAATTAATTCATCCAGGTAGCAATCAAGATATTGAAAAGTACCCAAACTTGACAAAACCTCTGCTGAACTTTATTTAGCACTCATACTAGCTTCTGGGTCTAATTTATATGTGTTTGGAGATGAATATTTTGGATTTGAACCCATATGTATTTGGTTTTTGCCCAAAATTCATTTTTTTACAGCCACTTTACTAGAAAAAGTATCAGCTATCATTCTCAACATAACACAGAGATCATATTGTTTATATAGGCAACAGGCAGGTCAAAATAGCACCATCTCTTACGCCTGCCATCCATTTAGCAACACCATCCCATCCCTCGCCACTGACTAATCCTATAAGCATATTTCCATGTACATTTAGAACTGGATGCTTTCATTGCTTGTACTATTATTATTAATACCTCACTGCTGCTTTCTTCCTAAGAATAAATAACTCTTCTTACCCTTACGATAGCCTTTAAAGAACTGCCTGAGAATTCAGATTATTTAGATTTCTGAAATGTAGTAACACTATGTAAACTCCTCCCATTTAGCCATCCTTTCACTTTCCTAAAACACAGAGTAAAAGTGGGCTAATAACTAAAATGTTTGAAATACATGCATACCCTTAATACTACCAATTCCTACACACTTCTGAGGCAATCTAGGCAGATCACAATACAAGTCCCTAAGAGGGCTGGCCATGAGGAAAATGATCAGGATTTAATGAAATATTTTCACATCAACAATCAGAATGTTGGATAACAACCCTGACAGTTAAGATCCAAACCGACTGGGCCTACCTTTCCAAGCAGTCCTAGCAGCACTTAGGAATCACAGAAGACAGAAATCCGTCCACGTAATGTTGTCCAGTTACCCAGCAATTGCTTGGGCTTTGCCTATTCAAGAGTCTGAATAATTCCTCTCACCATTAGTTTGAGCTTAGCACCTTGAAAGGGTGGCTCACCAAAAACGCTGATTCAAAATCAAAGAATAAACAAAAGAGAGGATTATTTTGGATACACACCTGGGAAGCTGCTGAAGCTGATCAGCCTTGGGCCCAAAGAAACCTCGAAATACACAAAACACAAACTGTTACCGACAAACGTCACAGGAAGGCATCACCAGAACAGCAATCCAATGCTGCCATCTACTGGCCATATATGTGTTAAACCATCTCCGAAAATTAAAATGGCTAACTAATTTAAGCAGGTGATTTTCATTAGGCTTCTTAGAGTAGGTTCTGGAATAAATGTGGCCACCTCCCAGACAATAGAGTGAAATTCACACAAGATAACCATCGACATAAAACAGCTTGTATGTTGGATATACAATATATTTATTTAATATATACTAAGGGAATCGATACATAAAGACTCATAGCCACCATGCTTTGCTCTGGGATCAAGCCAGGAGGACTCTCTCTTACACCTGGCCTGCTTCTCTTACTTAGGTCACCCTTGGATATTTGAACTACAATCCTTGTCCTTTACTCATGAGACTCTAAGTTCCCTGCAGGCAGGGACTATGTCTCCCTTTTTTACCACTTCCCCCAGTACCCAAC
>NW_012135192.1:3136098-3137222 GCF_000956105.1 Propithecus coquereli | reverse complement strand
ATTTTACATGTTGCTATGTGAATACATACACATGAATATTTATATACTTTTATGTGTAAGTTATGTTATATTTAGACTAGTAACTATAAAAATTGAAACAACAAATAAATACATTCTACGTTCATGGCCCAGTATACACACATGGCATATATAAATATCTGAAATAAGTTTCACAAAACAATAATTATCTTTTATACATAAAATGCACACTGGTATTTTCTAGTCTATTCCCCTTCATTTTTACCAAATGCTGGACTTGACCCAAGTAAATTTAGTTTATAACCCACTAATGAAACACTGCGGTAGAGGAGCAGTTCTCCAAGCATAGTCTACAGACCCCTGGGGATGTCTGAGCCTCTCGGAGGCATGCATGGTCAAACTACTTCCATAATAATACTAAGATATCATTTGCCCTTTTCACTGTGCTGATATTTGTTTTACCTACAACAATGGTAAGACTGCTGTTGTCTCAGCACAAATCACTCAGTGGCATCAGATTCTACTACAGCCCTTGCGTTCTTTACCACCACACGCTCTTGGTTTGAACAATGCTAGTTGTACTGAAAAAGTCCTTGGGAAGCAGTGATAACTACATTTGTTAAATCTGGAACCGTGATTACATGTCTTCTTAATGTGTTACAAAATGGAAAGAAAGTACACCCAAAGCATTTCTGCTACATACCGAAATATGATGTCTTACAGAAAAGCACTGTATGAGTGCCTGAGGTGCAAAACGAACTAGCCCCTTTTCTCACGAAACACCATTTTTACCTGAAAGAGCAACTGGCAAACTATGGTTTATCAGATATGGATAGCAGTATTTTCACTAAAATGTATGGCAGGAGCTTGTCATTTTAAGGGAAACAACCAGTATTTGGCCCAACAATAAAAATTTTCAAGTGAAAATTTTAGAAAACATATCTGCTATTAGGAGCTTGACAGTTTCCTGATCCCTACTGACTTTTTTGATAAGATTGGTGGTGATACTAACTAATGTTATTTTTTGATCGTTTAACATTTGGAAAATCTGCACAAGTCAGTTAACCAACATTTCCCAAATGACCAATACAAAAAAGATCCAAAGTACATACCACACAGATCAACAGATTTTAACGTAGCAGAAA
>NW_012135192.1:3118433-3134498 GCF_000956105.1 Propithecus coquereli | reverse complement strand
AATCCTCCAAGATTTCCAAGGTTTCAAACCACTCTACTGAAGTTTTAGGCCTTAGTAGGAGTTATTGTTCTTTTAAAAGATCTTCAAACGTTTAGAAAAGCTCAATATTCAAAGCTTAATTTCTGAGGCTAGATAGCACAAATAATTAATTCATCCAGGTAGCAATCAAGATATTGAAAAGTACCCAAACTTGACAAAACCTCTGCTGAACTTTATTTAGCACTCATACTAGCTTCTGGGTCTAATTTATATGTGTTTGGAGATGAATATTTTGGATTTGAACCCATATGTATTTGGTTTTTGCCCAAAATTCATTTTTTTACAGCCACTTTACTAGAAAAAGTATCAGCTATCATTCTCAACATAACACAGAGATCATATTGTTTATATAGGCAACAGGCAGGTCAAAATAGCACCATCTCTTACGCCTGCCATCCATTTAGCAACACCATCCCATCCCTCGCCACTGACTAATCCTATAAGCATATTTCCATGTACATTTAGAACTGGATGCTTTCATTGCTTGTACTATTATTATTAATACCTCACTGCTACTTTCTTCCTAAGAATAAATAACTCTTCTTACCCTTACGATAGCCTTTAAAGAACTGCCTGAGAATTCAGATTATTTAGATTTCTGAAATGTAGTAACACTATGTAAACTCCTCCCATTTAGCCATCCTTTCACTTTCCTAAAACACAGAGTAAAAGTGGGCTAATAACTAAAATGTTTGAAATACATGCATACCCTTAATACTACCAATTACTACACACTTCTGAGGCAATCTAGGCAGATCACAATACAAGTCCCTAAGAGGGCTGGCCATGAGGAAAATGATCAGGATTTAATGAAATATTTTCACATCAACAATCAGAATGTTGGATAACAACCCTGACAGTTAAGATCCAAACCGACTGGGCCTACCTTTCCAAGCAGTCCTAGCAGCACTTAGGAATCACAGAAGACAGAAATCCGTCCACGTAATGTTGTCCAGTTACCCAGCAATTGCTTGGGCTTTGCCTATTCAAGAGTCTGAATAATTCCTCTCACCATTAGTTTGAGCTTAGCGCCTTGAAAGGGTGGCTCACCAAAAACGCTGATTGAAAATCAAAGAATAAACAAAAGAGAGGATTATTTTGGATACACACCTGGGAAGCTGCTGAAGCTGATCAGCCTTGGGCCCAAAGAAACCTCGAAATACACAAAACACAAACTGTTACCGACAAACGTCACAGGAAGGCATCACCAGAACAGCAATCCAATGCTGCCATCTACTGGCCATATATGTGTTAAACCATCTCCGAAAATTAAAATGGCTAACTAATTTAAGCAGGTGATTTTCATTAGGCTTCTTAGAGTAGGTTCTGGAATAAATGTGGCCACCTCCCACACAATAGAGTGAAATTCACACAAGATAACCATCGACATAAAACAGCTTGTATGTTGGATATACAATATATTTATTTAATATATACTAAGGGAATCGATACATAAAGACTCATAGCCACCATGCTTTGCTCTGGGATCAAGCCAGGAGGACTCTCTCTTACACCTGGCCTGCTTCTCTTACTTAGGTCACCCTTGGATATTTGAACTACAATCCTTGTCCTTTACTCATGAGACTCTAAGTTCCCTGCAGGCAGGGACTATGTCTCCCTTTTTTACCACTTCCCCCAGTACCCAACTCAGTGCTTTAAAAAACGTTAATGAAAGAACGGATGGTAGTGACAGCAAGTGCCAAGGAATCCAGTCAAGCACCGAGGGAGGGCCGCTCTTTATCAGTAGAGCATTTTATGGTATACCTAGCACTTTTACTTGCTGTTACCTATTACCCACTCAAGAACTCCTCGGTTATTATTAACACCATTTTAAAGATAAGGACACTGAGGTTCAGAAATTTAAATGACTTGTCCTGAGTCACTATTAAATGTAGCTCTATCTTTCTGGGATTCTGTGAGACTGTGGTGTGTACCCATCAGCTAGAAAACCAACACTCCAAGAGTAAAACATGCCCCCTGAAGGTCCACCTGGTAAATGAACGTGACCACCTTTAAATTTTGCATACTGTGGACTCGTATGACGTTAATTTCCAGATCCTAGAGACTGGATCCTAAGTGCCAATTTAGGAAGATATTATTTTCTGGTGAGAGTCAAATATTTGAGTCAGTGACTAGTCTCCAAATCTGTTGCTGAGTACGATTGACTGAATATAACAGGCATGCCTGGAGCACTCAGCAATTTCAGCGAGGCTTACTGTGGGAGCCTTACAGCTGAAGCCTTCACTCTCCTCAGGCAGTTCAGGCTGCAGTTCGGCAGAGACAGGACAGGCTTAAACACATGCATTCCTGTGAGGCTGCCTGGTTTCAAACCCTGGCTCCACCTTTTACTAATAGGATCCTGGACAACTTATTTACCTCTCCACGCCTCAGTTTCTTCATTTGGGGATGCCTACTTCATTTGGTTACTGTGAGGAATAGTTGAATTAAATTGGACATACCTAACACATCCTAAGTCATCAGCTAAATGTTAGCTATTCTGCTACATTCGGTGAAGCTCACTTCTGGGCTTACAGAGACGGCTATTAACATTTGAGATAATGTGCCAGGCTACTTCCAGGTATTTTCATTACTCTTTCCAACAATCCAGCACAGTGGGTATTACACTCGCCAGTTTATAGACGTGGATACTGAGGTTAAGAGATTGCAGTTTTCTCAAGATTGCAAAACTAGTACAGGGTTTGGCCCTGGAGAAAGTTACTTTACCTGTACCTTGGACTGCTGCTCGTCAGCATCTCCAACCGTGCTGACACCGTGTCAGGACAACTGTGATGGATGACTCGGGCCAGGGTGTGTGCCAGAGGCACACACAGCAGCCCATTCTTCACGCCAGGAACAAGCAGAGGTCAGGTTCCACCTCCTCCGTTTGTCGACGTCACTGCCATTACACACACACACGCTGGCACAGCACAAAGTGTACGAAGCAGTGTCACACCCCGCATGGCATTACCAGAGATATCAAGTGAAGGTCATGATTCTCAACCTAATGTGTCTAAAAATACAAGCACCTAGACACAGTGTGACAATCCAAAGGACCTCTCTTTGCCAGGCAGCAGTCACAGACACATTCTTTGGACAAGACTGCCAGAGTGTTTTCCGGACAAAGCTGAGCTGTACCTTCAGTCATGACAAATTTCTCTAGAAAATATCTCTAAGGAAAAGGAAATCCCTCCACAATAAAAGCTAGTTTAACACAGTTGATGGGTGCTCAGTTGTGTACTGGCTGGCCAATTATTTCCACCAGCTGGGCTTTTCTAGCACAATGCTCTAGAGTGAAATGAAGGAAAAGCAAAAGCTAAAAATCTGGTGGTATCCCATCGCTAACATTTCTGGGACACTCAAGAAAATGATCTGTTTTTACAGTTATGAATGGAAATATGAAAACTAAAAGGAATACTTTGCTGACAGTACAGAGTTCTCTCCGGATCAGGGGTCTACAAACTATGGCCCAAGAGCTAAATCTTATTGGTACCCTGTTTGTGTGCTGCCTGTAAGCTAAGAAAGGCTTTTGTATTTTTAAATGGTTGAAAAAAACCCTTAAGAATAGTAATACTTCATGACATGTGAAATGATACGAAATTCACATTTCAGTGCCCATAAATAAATTTTACGTATTGTATTGTCTATAGCTGCTTTCACACTACAACAGCAGAGCTGGGTAGTTGCGACAGACATATGGGGCCCGGAAAGCCTAAAATATCTGCTAGCTGTCTCTTTATGGAAAAAGTTTGCCAACACTTGCTCTAGATTATATTAAAATGAGCCAGACACCTGTAGTCCCAGCTACTCAAGAGGCTGAGGCAGGAGGGTCCCTTGAGCCCAGGAGTTCAAGGCCAGTCTGGGCAACAGAGCAAGACCTCATTTCAAAAAAATAAAATAAAATAAAACTGTATAGTCCGTTTGTATATATATCATAAAACCAATGAAAGATTTATAGTCACTTAAAAAGAGGGGAACCAGTTTTCATATAAAAATTTGCTTGAATAATTAAGGCACATGTAGGAATAGAAATTTCTTTAATAACCTCAAGTAAAACTGTCAATGGTTTTAAAAATCTGTATTCCAACTACTCATTTTTTAGAACAAGAATTGATACTTCGGATACAGTCAAAGGTCAGTGGGCAGGTTGACTCCAGATTAGGAGAGCAAAGTGGAACATACATTTGCTTTCTCTCCTTCCTAAGATCTTTCAAGAATAAAGTAACTACATTCAAAAAAGGTTAAAGAATATATCAACAATACCAGGATACAAGAATGAATATGTGCCATAAATGGGCCAAAAAACTGAGGGAATTCCAGGAAGACAGAAACAGGTTTGAATTTATAGAGAAACCAGAGTGGGGAAGATGGCAATACAAGCTACCAAGGGTGAATATGGTTCTTCCCAAGGGCACCTTGAAGAAACTCCAAGCTGAGTCAACAAATAGGAAGGGCAGGAGAGGGGCAATTGCTAGGGTAATTCATTCAAGAATGGAAACTGAAACAGCTGCACTAGTTACAAGTGGCCCCTCACACCGACAAAAGCTGGGAAGGATAGAAGCAAGATGGCTCCAAAGAAGCATTAGAAGGGCTCCCAGGGGTAAATGGACCTGAAAGGGAAGCAGACCAGATCAGGAGCTAACTCTGAATCTCAACGATAGTTTAAAAAAAAGGTGGTGGTGGTGAGAGGTTAGAGTAAAACTGAAGAACAGAGAACAAAGCCTTCTTTACTTTGGCAAAGGCACGGGTCCCCAGCCTGTCCCTCCCATGCAGTCTACAGGGAGGCCCGGCTGCTCACTCTACTGACCGCCTTCCCACCTAGAAAGCTTGCAGACTGCTTCCTTTTCAGGAGAGAGGTCTGAAGGAGAAACAGGCAGCCATATCTGCATATATTTAAAGCTACAAGAGATATTATGGACGCAAAACATAGGCTTCTATGAAAAAAGGAGCAATTACAGAACTAGTAAATGTCTAGGAATTTAAAATGACTGCAGAATGGAAATCTTTTAAAAATCTCATGAAATAGAGAAGAAAGACATTAAACATGAATGAAGAGACATGAAGGACTGATCCATATGACCAACAATCTGTCTAACAGGAGTTCAAGAACATGAGAACAAGAGACAGTATAGTGGATAAAATAATCCCAGAAATGATATAAACTTTGCCTGTGCTAAAGAATGGTCCTTAGATTGCATGGGCATACCAGATGCTCAGATGTTTATCCTGATGAACCTTTGGAACACCAAGGATAAGAAAATCTTGTAAGCCTCTAGAGATAATAAGTATTCATAGTGATATTTAACGTTCAGAGGCAAAAGATTTTTTATTATGGGCATGGTGTTACTGCTTTAATTTTTTAAAAAAATTAATTAAGAACATCATCATGAAATTATTTCCAAATAAAATTCAGAATTATTTCCAAATAAAATTTCAGAACCAATGTTATAGCTTTTTTATAAATTTGTCTATCTGGTTTTCACCGGAAGACCCACCAAAAATAAAAAATTAAAAAAAAATTTCAGAACCATCTGAAAGAGAAATTAATTCTAGAAATAAGTATCTGACCTATGAGATTTGAAAGAGAAACTTTCCCCTTCAGCAGACCCTCAATGATAGTTAACATCCATGAAAGCAAAAATAAAAAGGAAATAGAAAAGTATTACATCCAAGGTATTATTAGAATCTGCAGAGTAACTTCCTTTGCACCCTGTCCTGGACAAGGTACTGAGAGTCACAAGCGCATGTGCAGACTTGCAAACACACCTGCGGCAATGGAAGGACAGAAAAGACGGGAAAGGAAGAAGACACCTGGTAGAGAGGCTGCGTGAGACGAAGGGACTTCCCAGATGCCCCTCTGCAACAATTCTTTCTGTAATTTCGGCTGCATTGTAACTTTTTAAGCACTTATTTTCACGGACTTCTTATACTACAGCCTGTCCCAAAAGTCAATTTTACAAAATTTTTCATTTCTAGTCATACAATATTTGTAAAATTTTGTAACGAATATTTTGTAAATAAAGGTACATTTAGCTACAATTTCCCATTTTTCCTATGTATGGCGACTTTGGGGACACCCTGTACAATTCTGAGTATGGAATAAAAGTGGTTTTAAAATTTTCCTTTCTGCATAACCCCCCACAATCCAACAGCAGTGTAACTTTTGGAGGCAGGAGAATGGCCACATCAGCGAGACACTTATGGCAATGGGTGAAATGGGTCTCCTCACAGGTGAAGTGGCTGTCATCTACCCTGGCTACGTGTCAGAATCACCAGATGCTCAGGCCCCACTGCAAATATTAAAATTCAGAAGATCCGAATGGGGTCCAGGCATTTTTTTGACAGTGGAAGGAGAAAAAAAAATTTTTTATAGGGACATTCAAATTGGATGGTACGAATTTTCTTTAGCCTTCTTTCCCCTGGGCACTCTTGCCCACATCTAAATTCATGGTAACTATGTTCCAAGTGTTGCTTTGAGGCCACAAAGAGACAAGAGGACAGGTAAGGTTTTCATTTGTGGTCTTACTCCTTCTGTGGGAAGGCTGATTTCTCCCTATTCTAGGAATAAGAATAAATCAAAAATATCTTA
This sequence comes from Propithecus coquereli, assembly GCF_000956105.1. Classification (NCBI taxonomy): domain Eukaryota; kingdom Metazoa; phylum Chordata; class Mammalia; order Primates; family Indriidae; genus Propithecus; species Propithecus coquereli. The sequence continues at coordinate 3,127,873 of NW_012135192.1, read as the reverse complement.
CAAAAGTCCACGTGGGTTTACCATGAGGCCAAACGCCCACGTGCATTATCCTTCAAATTTCTGAGTATTTACTCTAGTATAATACCATCATTTAAATGGCTATCAAGGCCCTATAAACTCCCATTAGGCAGGAGTGACTTTGAACAGCAAATATACATGCTGTGAGTCTCCCTTCTGCTCCTAGCCCTTACAAGAAACCAGAATATATAACTACCTCACTTTTCTTTTAGTAAATATCATAGAAACCTCTTTGGTTATTGTATTTACCCCCTGTCCACTCTGTAAGTATTACAACTGCATGGATACACTTCCATCACAATGTCAGTCTCAAGTTTATTCTCAGGGAACTTTCACAGATATGTTAATTTCTTCCTTATAACCTGCTTTTGTTGGGTGAACGTTCTTGCTCAGGGGGTCTCTTGAATTGCGTTAGGCCCAAGCTCAAAGATCTTAACACTCTTCTGGAGTCCTCTTCAGAGCCTCTCAAACTCCTCAGGAATAAGTACCTTTAGAAAGGAGGGTGGAGCTCACAAAATACTCCCCAGACTTTACAAAAGAGTCACCTGGGGCACTGTTCCGATACACAATTTACCAGGCTTCTCCTCAGGAAATGGATTCAAACAGATGGATGAAAGACCAAAAATCTGCATTTAACAAGTGTCCCAGATGATTCTCGATGTACCTCTTTTCCAAAGATGTTCACCACTGCTCCCTGTCACATTTGCTACCTTCTTCCAGGAATGTGTGGCCACCTCTTCCCACCCCTCCAACCCACCTTCCCCCTTCCCAAATACCTTCCTTTCACCTATTCGAAGTAAAGGGTGTTGTGAAAAATTCAGCCACCCTGATTTATCTTTCTTTTTAATTCTTACTGCAATTAGTCATGTGGCACAATGTAATATTTGCCCTTTTAAGTGTATTGTTCAATAAGGTTTATGGATAAATTGCTATCAATTTATCTTATTTATTTTTTTCTAGGTATAGTGTAAAGAGACAGCAAGCAAGGTTAAAAGACTTGCAAATGTTTATATATAAGCGTGTTGAATGTGATTCTGGAGCCATGGTTATTAACCCAAAAGCCCCCAAGAGCTCACTGTATTTAAACTACTACCATTGAATGCTACAGAAAAATGATGCCTTAGTTCTCCCACAAGGAAACCAATTTATTCTGCAGAAGCTTGATAATTACAAGTTTTCCCATTTTTTTCTCTCTCATAAGCAGCTTACTCACATAGTTAAAGGACATACTAAATAAAGCCTCCTCCTCAAATGAGCTGGTATTTGCTGTTAAAATTGTACCAAGAAAAAAGCAACATGTTACAGTGGTGGAGAACAGTAACTCAGCCAACTCTTCATTATCTGAGGAGGAGGAATCGGGAGGATAGCATTTATAAACCCACAGATGACTCCTGCCTGCACTTCACCCAGTACAGTAACTGTGGCAACTGCCACCTCTTTATGGGGACTGCTATCCTTGCTTGAGAAAAGGAAGAAAAACACTAAGATCTCCAAGGTCCCGTTTCAATTTTAACAACCTAGAATTTGATAACTGCAAAGGGACCGTACTGTCTTCTTCCCTATAAAACCTTCAATTGCCAAGGGGCCTAAGTCAGGAAACCTGATATCAAATGAGGCCAAGCACTGGGACTTACCATTCCCCCTCACAAGACTCTGGAGAGAAGAATGGCTTTCAGATCCATCAAGGCCTCTCGCACTCGTGGCTGCCAGTTGTCCAAACTTTGGGACATGTAAGAATAATCTGCAGTTTTATTGTTACTTTGTTCAGAAATGTGGAATCCAGGGCCTATCATGAATGATTCTGATTTAATAGGTCTACAACAGGATCCAAGAATCTGAATTTTTAAAAAGAACCTAATGCTGGTTCTGAAGCTCCGTGGGAAACAATGCCCATTTTGTAAAGTGCTTCTTCTCTCACCTTTCCTCATCCATGCCTAATGCCTTTCCCCAGTTGGTCCGACTTTTCCCAAACAAAATGTTTGGATAGTAATCTCTTCCAATCCTAGCCATGCTTCAAGGTCTAGCTCAAATGCCAGTCACTTCTAGAAGCCTAAAAGCATCATCATTGCTGAAAAGGACTTCCCACTCTCTTGTGCCCTTGTGCCATTTGCAAGTCAAGAGAATAGAAGGTGTCCCCTGTCACTAAACAGCCATTTATTTCTTTGTGCAAATCTCATCTCTTACTGGGCAGTAAACCCCTTAGGGACTGACTAAAGCTCACATTTTTTATCTCCTATAATAAAACACCTACATTGCATGAGACATTCTGTAAAGACCTTCCTGAATGAGATCAAGCAATTAATGAATGAATGTAGGCACACATTTCTTCTAATAAGTAACCAAAGCTAAAACTGCACAAAACAGGACAATTCCCTAGATTTTGTACTCACTGTCTACAATAGTTTAAGTATCATAACCTCCTTCAATTTCCTTATCTGTCAAACTAAGGGGTTTCAAAGGACTTTTTAAAAGTTCACAAAACACTTTCTTTGTCAAAAGCCTAACATTCCAAATGCTCTATGTGACCTGACCATTTATTCCTCAGTTAACACACAACCATCCGTATCTGTGTTACAAAAGCTTACTGCATTCCCACCATGTACCTACTAACCCTGTCTCTGAGGGACTCTGAGGGAATTTAAGATATCAGCTGGTACAGCAAACACCAGTGGTTTTTACTTTTCCCACCTCAAACCTAACAATGTTCCTCTGGAACATTTTCAGCAAAAAACCAAAAAACAAAAAAATTAGGTAGTACCCATTCTAACAGTTATTTCACAATGTGCCAAATTCCTATAGAATTGGGTAAAAAAAATCTATGACTAAGTTCACTCTTTCTAAAAAACAATATAGTTTTGAGTCTCCAGTAACCAGTTTAACATCCCAATTTTAAAAGTGGATCCCAGCCTAAATAACATGAATAGAGCTTAATCACATTTCAGATGATCATTTTTGTTAAAGAAAACCACATTGAACCTATTCTTTCTACTGCTCAATTTGTCCTTCTTACTCCAAAACTTTCTTAGCAAAATGTAGTTACTTATAATCTAGACTGGTTATACAAATGTGTTAAATAGCAATACTGACCACAACCAAAATACACTCTTAAAAAGTGTTAAGAAGTAATTGCCAGTTTTGAAAGAGAAACTGCATTTTTCAATTTTAAAAGTGTAATTAATTTGTCATTTGTGGCCATAGTAATGTGTCCCTCAACAGAAACTGAGATGCCAAAAAAGCGAAACCCAAAGTAGTATAAGATGATGTATAAAAACTGCTATTGGTGAAAGGAAAGTGTCACTTTTATAAGATCTTAACCCAGGTATACAGGACACAGACTGACCTTAAGTATTAAGAGTGAAAGACTAAAAACAAAAACAAACAAAAAACAAATGCAAACGAGTCATATGTGTTATTAACATGACTTTAAAAAAAATTCAGAACATCTGGGCCATGCACGCCACACGATCAAATAAGTATCACTTTAAATTTTTTCCATAAAAATGTCCATAAGTAGTGCAATAAAAAGTGTAACCAACATAAATAATTTGTGGCCTGGGAAGGGGGAAATTTAACGTAGGGCCAGAGCGAGAAATACTGAAAGCACGGCATCCAAGGAGGGTCAAGCGGGAACCTGGATTCACTCACTGTTCCAGTTCTTACCAGACTTGAAGCGAGCCCCAGGCAAGTTGGGAGAAAAAGGGAACGGAGACGGCAGCTCGGGGAGAGGACACGCTCCCAGGCCGGACCCCACAGGGCTTCCCATTCATTCCGCGCCGTCTCCAGGGTTGGCCGCCCGGAACCGCCGTGCACTCACCTGTTCGCGAACACGACCTCACGGCGCCCGAGGCTGCCGAGGCCGCCGCCAGCAGCAGGGGGGACGCGGGCCGGGGGGCAGCCGCAGGCCGGGGGACAGCCGCCGGCGGGGACGACTGGCGGCGCAGCCCGGGGGTGGGCAGGCGGCGCAGGCCGGGCGCGTCCCTCTGCAGCAGGGCCGAGCAGAGCCGCCGCGGGCTCTGATACATGCCGGGCGCCGCCGCCACAACCGCCGCGGCCCCTCGCGCGCCGAGGAGCGGAGCCCGGCTGGGGCCGAGGCCGGCGAGCCGAGCAGACTGTCGGGGCAGCCCGGACCGATGCTCCGAGGCCCCTTCTCACCCCGCCCAGGTACTAGGGAAAGTCCTGGGCAGCTGAACCTGCCGGGAGGGCGCAGGAGCGCGGCAGCGGCGGTAGCAGCGGCCGTACGGGCGGCAGCCGGCTGACGAGAGCCGGGGTTACCGGCGAGCGCTGCGCGCTGACAAAGCGGTCGCTACCAAGCGCGAGCGGGAGGGGCATCCGCGGGACCGGACCCGAAGCGACCAGGCTAGGCTGCCTAGGCCCGGGGTAATCCTATTTTTAAAGGAAGGAGGATTTACAGTGTTCCATAGCGCGGGGCTGTATGAGGTCTAAAGGAAGAAGTATCCGTTGACACGGTTTTAAAGAAATAAGCGTCCCCTTCCTCTGGCTGGAATGGAAGCACCCATAGGCTGGGAATCCCGAGACAGTTCCAGGGCTGTGGCCCAGGGGACACGTGTGTGTCCGAGGGGAAGACGGCATCCGTGTGTACGTGTGCGTGTGTGTGTGGAGACAGCAAAGAGCCTCTGCCTTGGACGCCTTTGGCGGGGTTTGTTGCGTTAAACGAAATTAAGCACGATAAAGCACCGACTGTGTGCGGGGGCAACGATGATTAAAACAAGGTCCCTTTTCTCAAGGATGTTATACTCAGGCAAAGGGGGCAGAAGGTGGCAAAAGAAATCAGGCCATAAAGTTCTACAAGCTAGATTAAGATCAGTGCCACAAGATGCCACAAGGGTCAGAGGTTACAACAGGCCCAGGGTCTCTACAAGGTTCATTAGAAGAATTGGCATTTGAGTTGGTCCATGACCATGACATGGAGGTCTAGAATTTACACATGTGGAATTCGGGACGGAGTAGTGGTGCTTTATAAATGAAAAAAGCAAATAAGGACAAAAGCCCTGGGTGTATTTGGGGAAACACCTGCTCTTAGTTATGTAAGATGGAGACTAAGAAGACAGATGCTTGGATAGGTTATACTGTGGCAGGCAAAGATTATGCTAGACTCAGTTTGGTAGGTAGTGATGAGCTGTTGATGTTTTGTGAGCTAGGCAAGATGTGATAAGGACTGTGCTTTAATTGCAAGTTATACGTCTCTGGTACATGAAAAGACAAGAAAAAGGACACTAGCTGAGATAGATATTCCAGACCTGCACCAGGTTAATGGTACTGGAAAAGAATGGATGGAAGAGACATCTCAGGTAGATTGGGCCGGAAATGATGACTAACCAGGAATGGAAGTGGGATGAGGCAGGAAACCCCAAGACTAGATTCCTATCTGAATGACTTATGAGTTAGAAATGTTCTGGGCCCCACGTGGTTGCTCACACCTGTAATCCCAGCACTTTGGGAGGCCGAGGCAGGAGGGTTGCTTGAGGCCAGGTGTTTGAGACTAGCCTGGGCAACATAGTGAGACCCTGGCTCTACAAAAATAAAAAAAATTAGCCAGGCAGGTGGTACATGCCTGTAGTCCTACCTATTTTGGAGGCTGAGACGGGAGGATCTCCTGAGCCCAGAAGTTCAGGGCTGTAGTGAGTTATAATCTTGGTGCACCATTACACTCTAGCCTGGGTGACAGTGAGACCCTGTCTCTAAAAAACAAAAAAAAATGTTTTGTTGGTTTCCCCTGATTTTGCTGATTCCTTGTCTTGTGGAATTGGGAGTTTTTCATCACCAAGGATATTAAAAATATTTTTCAAACCTGGGTTATACATCTGACACCCAGAGGGTGTGGATGAATGAGCTGGCACAAGTTGGTCACAACTCCTGGCAGACAAGCTCCTTGGCAAGTCATTAAACCCTCTTAGTCTGAATTTCCTTATCTGTAAAACAGGATCATATATTAGTCATTAGGTGAAATAAAAAGTGATAGTACAATTTACCCATAAAAAGTGTCTTGCAAATACAGCAAAATGTTGATTTAGAATCTTGGTGGAGGGTATATGAGTGTTCACTTACAATCTTCTTTTTTTTCCATATGTTTGGATATATTATAATAAAATGTTGGGAAAAAACTGCTTTGAAAAATGAAAAGTACTGCGCAAATATAAACTGTTTTTTTTTTCATTATTGTTTTGTGTTTTCTGTCACCCAGGCTGGAGTGCAATCACACGATTATAGCTCATTGCAGCTTCAAACTCCTGAGCTCAGACAATCGGCCTGCCTCAGCCTCCTGAGTAGCTGGAACTACAGGCACATGCCACTCTGCCTGGCTAATTTTTTTTATTTCTTGTAGAGACAGGGTCTTACTGTATTGCCCATGTCTCAACCATTCCTCCTACCAGCACCTCCCAAAGTGCTGGAATTACAGGCATGAACCACCAAGCCTGGCTAAAACTATCATTAGTAAAAGGGATTCAAAGAGCATGCTATGCTGAAAGTGAGTCAGTAATGTTATTTTTATACCATATTAAACCGTGTTTACTTTAAGCAATCAGAAATATAGAAATTAAAACTTACTTTAAAATTCATTCAGTAAATATTTGTTGAGTACATATTATGTGCCAGGCTCTATGTTGAGGGCATACAAAAATATATTGAATAAAGTCTGTTCACAGTTTAGTGGGCAAGACATTGTATAAACATAAATACTTTTAATTATCTAATAATAAATACGGAATCACGACATGGACATGGCCAGGGTGTGGTGGGAGCAGAGAAGAGGAAATACCTAATTGCCTAGAGAAGCCAGGAGGGGCTTTGTGAACAAAACGACTTCCAAGTGGAAAGAGACCACGAAGGCTATCCACAGAGAGAGAACAGTAGGGCAAGGAAGGAGGCATGCTCCAGGAATTGCAAGTAGTTAGATAAGGCTCGAGTCCAGGGTGCCTGTAGGGAATGGCAGGAGATGAGGTGGAAGCTGTGGGCAAGAACTGAAGTGTAAAGGACTTCAAGAGGTTTGGACTTGATCCTGAAGGTCGTGAGGACCCACTGAAAGGCTAAACGGGTAGGTTGCACTATCAGGGTCGCATTTTTGAAAGATCATCCTGTTAGCAGTGTGGAAAATGAATTGGAGACTGGGAAAGAATAAGAACAGTGCAGATGAGGAAGAGTATATATAGGTTCAGCATCTCTGGAGAAGGAGCAGGAGAGTATGTATACGTATTTTAAAAGAATACTGCGTGGATCATTCTGGTAACATACTCCTCTTCCCTCAGTGCTACCTCCCAAACAAATAAATGGGGGCAATGATGGTGGAAAGGAGATGGACTGAAGAACTATGAAGGAGACAGAAACCACAGAGTCGAATAACAGATTGAATCTAGGGGCAGAGGGAGGAGAGGATGGAAGCTAGTGATGACGTGGGTGCCTGGTGGATAACGGAACCAAACAGGGAACATAGCAGAGATTTCAGAGGAAGATAGTGAGTTTGTATTTGAACATATAATTGTGATCCGCCCTTGGAACATCCAAGTGAAGTTACTTTGTAAGCACCGGATAGTTTGGCCCCAGGTAACCTCTGATTTCTTTTCTATTACCATAGATTAGATTTATTTTTTTCTAGTTTTATATAAATGGGGTATACAGTATATACTCTTTAACATAATACTTCTGAGATTCATCCATGTTGTTGTGTATCTCATTAGTTCCCTCCACGCTGTGCCTGGGTAGTAGTCCATAAACGACACAATTCGTTTATCCATTCACCTGTTAGTGGACATTTTCCTAAATAGTGCTATGAATGTTCGTGTACTAGTCTTTGGACATATATTTTCATTTCCCTTAGATAAATGTCTAGGAATGGAATTGCTGGATTGTGTGGTAAATCTTTCATAAAAAACTGCCAAACTGTTTTTCAAGCGACTGTCACCCAGGAAGACGCAGAGCCTCATTCCGAGAGGATAAGCTAGAGGTTTGCTTTTTAAGTAAAATTATTTTCTCTTTTTATGATTTTAAAAAAATTGATGTAAGTAATAGATGAATACAGTTTCACTTTAAGACATGTAATCATTCAAACAACAGAGAAGCAGCCTGATTTCTAGCGCTCCCCCTTCCCTGGTAACTTACGGTAACAGCTTCCTTGGAAGGAGCTTGCCCAGAGCACCTGGGGAGAAGCTTGGGCTATGGTGTCTGGGTCAGCAGAACGGTCGGGAGAGCAGGTGCCTGAGAGAGGGCTGCACTGGAGTGAACTGGGCTCTTTCATAATTCCCCTTGGTGTGTTGGCTATGGGGGGATTGCCTTTTAGCCTTTTGGGAATAACTATATTTAAAGAAGGGCTGCTGTTTAAGAACAGATAGTCTTTTCCCTAAAATGTACAGTGTTTGATAGATACAGGCAGATTCCTGCTTCTTGTGCTCATTTTTCTAGACTCCATTCAAACCACAGCCCTTTGGGTACAACTCAGAAGAGTTTATGTTTTACGTCTCTATGTTCCAGTTATATCTTTCTGAGGATACATCCTAGATGGAGGTTCAGCAAACACCTGGTCTTTTCCCACAACAATTGTAAGATGTGGATATCAGCCATTATGTATTCTCCTTTCAAAATGGTAAATTCATCCTGATTTTATCTGTTTTGGGAGTGGGACAGAGACACCTTAACTGAAATTTTAGCACATTGACTATTTGTCTTTTTTTTTAAGAATGAACCCTAGACTATCCATTCTCAGATTGCAGGATACTTGTTTTCCCACAAGAAAGGTGTGCATTGGGGAGCTCAGTTTCATGGCCACTTCCTGTGATTTGGGGTGGAGGGTGTAGGAATCTTTATGCACTCATTTATATGTTCATTCCATAAACACTCATTTTGAGTACCCATCATATTCCAGGCACAGTGCTAGATGCTGGGGGTGTGATACACAAGACAGACAAGGGTGCCTTACAGAGCTTACGTCCTACTTGAGGGAAGAGAGACAGACACTAATCCCGCAAAATAAACAGGGGAAGTATACAGTGTGGTCAATGCTGTGAAGAAAGTAAATAGGACCATGAGCTAGAGAGTTAGTAACATTTCAACTGAAAGTGAAGAATGAGCCCCGCTTTAGGAAAAGCTGGGGCAGGGAACTGCCAGGGTAATGACCTTCCTAGAGGTGGGAAAGCATTTGGTCACTTTGAGGGACAGAAAGGAGCCCACATGGCAGTAGCCTGATCACAGTTGTCATAGAAGGAGTTTGGATTTCATTCTAAGAGCAATGGAAAGTCATTGGAGGGTAAACAACACAGGAATGACGACACCTGGTTTATGTTTTAAAATATAAAGCAAATTAAAAACCATGAAACATTTGGTTGTTGGGTGGAAAATGGGTTGTAAAGGGGTGTGGTAAGAATGGTATTCAACTCTGCTGCCTCCCTGGTGACCTCTTAGCTGAAGCAAAC
>NW_012135192.1:3114127-3115928 GCF_000956105.1 Propithecus coquereli | reverse complement strand
GGAACAGAATGAAGAACGCAGAAATAGTCCTATGTAAATATGTCCAACTGATTTTTGACAAAGATGTAGAAGGAATTCAATGGAGGAAAATTAGTCTTTTTAACAAATGGTGCTACAGCAATTGGACATGGCATTGGCAAAAAAAAAAAAGTACTGTGACCTAATTCTTATACTTTATGTAAAAATCAAAAATCAACTTAAAATAGATCACGAACTTAAAAAATATAAAATGTAAAACTATAACACTTTTGGAGAAAGATGAAATCTTTAGGATCTAGGCTAGGCAAAGAGTTCTTAGACTTGACACTAAAACCACATTCTTCAGAGGATAAATTGATAAATTAGATTTCATCAAAATTAAAACTCTTGTTCTGCTAAAGACATTGTTAAGAGGATGAAAAGACAAGCTCAGAGTGAGAGAAAATATTTGCAAACCATGTATCCTACAAAAGACTAGCATCTAGAGTAGATAATAAACTCTCAAAACTCAATAGTCAAAAATCAAACAATTAGACCATGAGCAAAAGATATTCAGAGACATTTTACCAAAAAGGATATACAGATGGAAAATAAGCACATGAAAAGATGCTCAACAGCATTAGCTATTAGGGAAATGCAAATTAAAATCATAATGAGATCTCACTGTGTACCTATCAGAATGACTAAAATAAAGAGCAGTGGCAACACTAAATGTTGGCAAGGATGGGGAGAAACTGGAACACTCCAACATTGTTGGTAGGAATTTAAAATGTTACAGCTACTCTGGAAAATAGTTTGGCAGTTTCTTAAACAACTATTAATAAATATGCAACTATCATACAATTCAGTAATTGTACTCCTGGGCATTGCTCCCAGAAAGGAAGACTTATGTATAAAAACTTGTACATAAATGTTTATAGCAGCTTTATGAGTAATAACCCCAAACTGCAAACAACCTAGATGTCTTTCTACAGGTAAATGGTTAAAGCAACAGTTGACACATCCATACTATGGAATACTACTTAGCAATGGAAAGACGAAATCTGCTTGCTTTGTTCTCTGGTTCTCTTTCTTGGCATTTGCCCTGGACCCGTTAGGGAGGTCTTGTATTCATACTTGTTTTCTTTCTGAGCCCTAGGAACTGTGTCAGCTTACCAGAAAATGTTTCCGATGACCTTTCTAAGTATGTCAGAGGGGCCTGCCATTTGCCAGCCTATATGGGAAGTAGTGCAAACATTTCCTTAGCAGATTTCCCTGATATTAAGTGGCTAAAGTTGGTAACAGGGACATTAGTGAATTACAACACAAATTCCCATGGGAGAAACTATGAGAAGACAAACCAGAATTTAGAACTCCCTGTTATGTTCCCCAAAGCTTGGGAGGAAGCAAGGGGAGAAGAGGTCAGTAAACAACTCATAAGTGGATTTGCAGCATTTTGCAACCTTATTGTGACTTCATCCTCTCCCCTGCTCCTGCCCCAGCTAGAGGATGTGTTAGGATTTGGATGGATGCCTCTAAGAAATCCTGCTTTTCAATTGTTCTCTGTAGTCGTTATCTTTTTTGTCTTTTTCTCTCAGTCCTTGAAGTTTTTTTTCCAGGTCTTTAGGATTTTGGAGCAATCCTTGAATTTTTCAGGTTAAGGATTATATTTTTACATATATTAATGTATATACACACTTAAATACGTATATGTGTATGCTGTATACATCTATATATAAGAGAACCAAAAATTACATGTTATAGATTTTGAACTGTCACTTTCACTTGGATGGCATGTAAATGGTAAGTTATTTATAAGTTTATTTATTTGAGTTCTGACTCT
>NW_012135192.1:3097938-3113577 GCF_000956105.1 Propithecus coquereli | reverse complement strand
GAACTCCTGACCTCAAGCGATCCTGCCATCTTGGCCTCCCAGTGTGCTAGGATTACAGACGTGAGCCACCACGCCCAGTCCATGCTAATACCTCTTTAAATGGGGAGACATCCTCCCTTAACGTTTGAGATCACAGACTCTGAAATCACCTGGCTGCCCTCCAGGATCTGAGACTTGAAACAAGTTCTTAAGTCCTCAATGCCTGTCTCCTCTTTTGTAAACTGGGGATAATAATACTGCTTGACTTGTCTAAAAAATGGGGGAAATAGTACCCACCTTGCTGAGAGAATTGAATAACATATGTAAAGTTTATAGCACAAAATATTGGCACTTAGTAAACATGAGTTCCTTTTCCCCTTTTGTTTATTGAAATGGTTATGCAGCTTTTGGTTTGCAAGGCCGTCTTCTGGCTGCCAGGTGGCTACAGGGTTCAGTCAAATCATAAATTTGACCATAATTTAATCTGGAACAAAAGTAGCTCTAAAACTCATTTGTGTCACTTAGAGTTAGACAAACGTAGGGGAACAAGTTTAAGTCGACTGTGCTTTAGCATGTAACTGATGACCATCTCATAATTAATGTTTTGTTTAGTGTTTTAATACTTCAAGAGAACCAGTTCCAGCCTTCCAGAAAGTGTCAGGTTGTAGAGGGAAGTTTAGGGCTTTGGGTTCATAAGATCCTGGGCAGGAATGTTACACTCCTGTGAACTGGCTGTGGGCTCTGGGGCAGGTTTGCCAACCTTAATGTTCTTATTAGGAGGATATTAGAGAGAAAAAAACAGCCCTTGCAGGGTTGCTGTGAGAATCAAGTCATATATAAATAACTTGATGAAGTAATAATAGCTAATATTTCCTGAGCATTTACTATGTGCTAAGCATTGTTTTAATTAATTCACTTAATTATCTTAACCATCCTGTGTGGTAGGTATAATCACCACCATTTTATGCATTGAAAACTCAGACACCAAAAATTTATGTTACCTGCCCGACTAGCTAAGACATAGCTTGTTAAGTGGGGGATTGTGGCTTTAAAGCCCATGTAACTAGCCACCAAGCTGTACTGTCACCTTGGCATATAGTAAGTAAATATTAATTCTTCCTATCCTTTTTACCTAAGATCTGCTTGTTGAATTGGAAGCCATTTTCAAAGTAGGGGAAAATATTGTCCCCCTACAGCAGAAGGAATGAATCAGGAAATAGCTAATTATTATAATAATGAGCATAATTTCTTGGGTTTAATGATTCAATGATAAACTATAAGGACAGTAGAATTTTCTAGCTAGTACTGAATAAAATACATATTTTTAACAAATTTATGGAAAATCGTTGACCAAAGCAAGTGGAGAGTGAGTGATTGTAAAATTCAAAACTGGTATAACATTGCAGGAAAGGGAATTCACATTTATTGAGCACTTATTATGTCCTAAGCACTATGCTGGATGATTTAGCAACTTGACTTTGTTTAATTTTCATCATCTTCTGGAGATATAGAGATTGTACTGGTATATGGATGAGGAAATTGTGGTTCATTGAGGTTAAGAAACTTGTTTGACACATCTGGCAAGTGATAGAATCAATGTTCAAAGCAGTTATGTCAGACTGATAAGCTGATACCTTTCGCTCCACCCCTGCCTTTGTTCAGGGAATCACCTGGGCATATTTCTGAGGACTCTGCCAAGATTTACAAGTTGTGAAGTGGCCATGGCTGGAATTTTCGGTGGCTGTTTCCAGAAAACCCAGCACTCAAGTATAGCTGTTGAATGAATGGCTGCGAGAGGAGGTTCTCCTCCCCTCTGAGCCAGGATAAAGGCTTGACATTGCTGTTCCTCTGCTCCCGCAGGCACTGGCATTTTGCTGCTTTCTCTGAATTTGGCAGTGGTCCCAACCTGAGACTCAGTTCTCTTCCCTTTTCATGCATAGAGGTCTGGGGTAACTGGAAGACCCAGCTAGGAGGCCACGCGGGAATCTATTTAGATAGATTAGCCACTACGAAGGCTTCTGGCAAAGAATTTGTCCCAAGGTTAAAGGGAGTCAAGGCACACAGGCTTGATCTAAGCCTTTGCTTCAGGATCAGATGGGAGAATTTTCCTTTTTTCTTCTTGCCAACCCCAAAGGACTCCAATCTTACGCTCTAGAGAGCAGGGACTGGGAATAAAAACTGAAAGAACTGTTTGATTAAAATTTCTGTGATCAGGACCCACAGTATCATGGCTGACAACACAAAGGTGAGTTTGAAGCACACAGAGGCCTCAGCAGCACGTTGCCGCAGGGAGCCGGCACCCAACAGGGAGGAAACATGGGATGTCTCAGGAGAGCTGAGAGGACACAAGTGTGCCCGTGGGAGGCATACGCTAAAACTCCTAGAACCCTGGAGGGTGTGGGGCATCTTGAATTGAGTTTGAAGGACCCGCAACAGCAGGTGGGGTTGATATTAATACACTGATCCCATTTCTACCCCCAGGTTGATACGATGTGCTTTTAGAATTCCTCTTATGTCTAGAGACATAATCTATGACCTCTTAATCTATTGCAGGTCATTATTAGACATTATTAGACATTATTAGACAATCTATTGCAGGACATTATTAGGCAGATGTTAATTAAACAGCCACACAAATATGTAACTTCAAGCTGTGACAAATCCCATGAAGGAGAAGTACAGGGTGACCTGCTGGTATGTAGAGGGGAGTGTGATCTGGCCTGGGTGTGTGTGTGAGAGGGAGAATAATAAGGGAAGGTTTTCCCCGGGGATGTGATATTTGCATCGGGGGAAGGGGAGGATGCAAAGATCCTGAAGCAGATGTGACAGGGTCAAACCGATGACAAACCGGGAGTGTGGGGGCAGAACAAGACTCATGGGATGTTTCTTCTCTGATTTGCATTTTAACATGCAGAGTTGCATTTGCGAAAGCAGCAGTTAGTGTGCTTGGGGTCTGTCTTGCTCAATTGGTCGGCTCTGTGTTTCGAGGCATGTGGGCTGGGGGTGTCCAGGAATCTGGATTCCAATTGTACCTAGTCACCAACAAGTTGTATTATCTTAAGCAGATTTCAGAACCTCCATTTTTCTACATCTGGAGGAGGGCAGAGAATGGGGTGGAGTCTGCCAGATGATCTCTACGATTTCTTCTGGTGCTTAAAAAAAAAAATCGAAGAGCAGCTTTTGAAGAGCCCTCTGTGAATTCACTCTTGGAGAATGAACTGCTTCTTTTCACTTTGTAACTCCTCACAGGTGCCCAGTCTTTCCTGTTCACTCTTAGAGCAGGCCTTGGGGGAAGAGAGTTTATTTTGCTATCATGTGAGGTCTCATTATTTTATTGAACACATGCTGTCGTTAACGTACTCAACACCCGGGCCAGTACCCAAAGGAGAGTAAGATCTGCTGCTGTTCCCCACCCTCCTAGTCCACTGTTGGTTTCGAAGACAAACATGGAATTGGGTAATTGCGATATAAAGTGACGAGTGCATTGCTAGAGAAACACAGATGATGTTAAGAGAGAATAGAGAAAGGCTACCTCATCCCCATACTAGTAAAGCGGGTTACACTTGGAGATATACAAAAATGGGTGGGTAAAACATGGCAGGTGCTTAATAAATGGATGTTGCTGAATGAATGAATGAGTCACACTGCTGTTATTCTAACTTCAGACTGCTAGATGGCTAACGCCAAGACCCCTATTATTGCTCTTTCATGTCATAAAAGAAAAAAAATTAATAATTGTTAAAATTGTTATGATTCTAAGGAGCGACGAGGTGCTGTACACATTCACGTGGGTAATGTTTACCTGCACTACCTTTTTCCCCCTAACTTTTCATTAGGTGATTGTTTCTACCATTAATCTTTCCTCCCAGGGACTAGACGGACTGCTCTTGGCCATTTTCATCATATTGTGTTAAATCTTAGAAAGAAATGAGTTCAATGTACATAACACAAGAGACAGGTAGGAGACTAAAACCTGGGGTAGAGAAGTTTAATAAAAGTTTCCTCCCAGAGGATGGAAGCCCTAAAGGTGGGTGATATGAACTTGTGCAATGATGCAGTCATTTCGGAGCTATGGAGATAGCGAGGTTGAAGGCTTGGAGTTTTTGTGTCTCTGTTTAATTTGCACTGAACACTTGCTATAGTAAAAAATGGAATTGAAAGCCCTAAGTGCAAATCATCAACCTCGGAAGAAAAATGTTACTTTTATGCTGTCCATTAAAACATTTACCTGCTCCATATGCTCCAGCACTTACAGAGAAAGAAGAATTTTCCCAATGAAAATTGAGAGCACATTTCTGAAAAATTGTTTTCCATAAATCTTGCAAATTACTGTGCTCAAATATTCTAGATTGTAGCCAGACCGACCTCTGGGGAGCGATTATCAGGGAAATAACCATGAACAGCAATAAGATCTTGCACAGATCTGACTAGCAACACCAGGATGTGACCTTTTTGTGCAGGAGGCATTCATGCGGGCCTGCCCGAGTTGCCAGGAGCACTGTAATTAATGGGGCACACGAGAACAGCTTCTTCTCTACGAGCTGCTAATTAGTCCTCCCGGAGACACATATCCCCAACCACATCTAGGGTGTCAGTGTTGCAACTACTGCTTGCCGAGCTGAGTTATATGAGTGTGCGTGGGGCTACGCTGACTAAATCTCAATACCACACTGCAGCAGGCCTTTCATTTGCTCCCAAAGTGGGCCCACCTGAGGGAAACTATGGTGCTAGGGCAATACCTACAGTTTCTACTTTCCTTTTTTGGGGATAGGCATGATTTCATTAGCAATATCATGAGTATCAAATATACTAAATGGTTTTGAACTCACGGATTGTTTTGCTTCCTTCTTTACTGGTACGATCTTTTGGTCAGTTGGTGTGACATGGTGTGACACTAGCTACGACCCATAGTCAGGGGAGGTGGAAAGCTGCCTGCAGGGTTGCCATGCGTGGTTATGCAAGTTGTGCCTTGTTCAAGGATGCCAGCCAAAGGGGCAAGTGGGGTCTGAAATGCAGCCCATTGTCATCAACCCAACATGTGTCTTTGTGAACATCAGAACCCAGGGAGTCTTCCCAAATTAGTGTGGTGCTTTTGGCACTTGTACATTGGAAACAGAGTAGGTTCTAGAGGCAGATAGACTGGGAGTCATGTCAAAGTTCCAGCTCTTGTCAGCTCTGTGAATTTGGCATATTAAAAAAAAATAAAATATTTGTAGAACAATATGTAAAATAAGCATATATTTATATTCACATTCACATGAAAAACTGTATTTGTACCTGCTCAGAGAAAGATCTGGAAGGATCCATATTAAATTGTTAAGCAAGGTAAGAACTCATCTGGAAATGAGTGAGGAAGAGAGAAGGACATTCACATTTTATTACAGGTACATTTGTTTTAAAATTTTCTTTTAAAAAGCATGTACTTTTTCTAGTTTTTGAAGAATCGATTCAAACAAAAAAATTATGTATTTTATTTTATTTTATTTTATTTTTTTATAGACGAGAGCTCTGTCACCTAGGCTGGAGTGTAGTCGTATGATCATATTAATATTAAATGGCTCATGGCAGCCTCAAATTCCTGGGCTCAAGCAATCCTCCTGCCTTAGCCTCCTGAGTATCTGGGACTATAGATGGGTGTGGCACCCAGCTAATTTTCCTTATTTTTTTTAAACAGGATCTTTCTATGTTGCTCAGGCTGGTCTTGATTGCTCAAGCGATCCTCCCACCTCTGCCTCCTGAGTTGCTGGGATTACAGGCACAAGTCACTGTACCTAGCTGAAAGAAAGCACCTATTTTAAAAGTAGGTACTCATTTGGAAAGTAGGGAAATCTGGAATTTTGAATTTACCTAATACCAGTTCCTATTACTAATTTGAAAAGATAATTATGGAGAAAAGACAATTTGAAAAGAGAAATCTTTATTCTTCTTATTGTCTCTGATTATCATTTCCTTGTAACCACTATAGCTCATTCAGACATCTGAGACTCTTTCTTTGTCTTCTTTTTTAGGGAAAGAAAACACCAGAAAAAACTTTTAAAAGATATATAATTTTACTAGAATTACTGAAGAAATATTTGGAATTTTTGCTTTTGTTGTTGATGTTTTTAATAGGCTTTATTTTTCATCTGAAACCTGATTTTGCTTTGTAAGCAAATATTCTCACTTTTCTAGACGAAAGTTGCTCCAGTTTAATAAATTCTGGAAAGTATAGTCAGTAAAAACTTCGAATGATTGCAAGTCTCCTGGATATAATAATAATGATTCCTCAATTATTTTTTCTACAATTCTGTTTTGAACCTACTTCAAAATCTTTCAACCAATTCTGTTTTCTCAAAGAATGCATAGCTCAGCATCACATATGTGTTAACTTTAATGTCTGCTTTCGAAAAAACAGTGTATACTCATTTTAAAAGATGAACATTCTTCTGTTTTACTCTTGTCACCATTCTAAAAAATACTTATTAAAAAACTAGAAAGTTAGCAACATACCTGAGAAATGAAATAACTTTTTAAAAATGTAGTTCCCTTATTTCATTTACTACAATACCATTTTAAAAGTTTTTGTTCATTTAATTTCCAATTGGCTTACAGAAAAGATCTTTATAAGAGATTATTCATTTTTGATTTATACTTATGAAAGTTTACCAGAAGTTTTCACAAATATTTTGGCCTGAAAAAATTATATTTGATGCATAAATTATGTTTTAATACAAATTATTAGGATATATTTTCAGTTAATATGGGGAGTTTCATAATCAATTACTGACAGACTGAAATATACCAGTTAATATTATTTGAATACTTGACAGAAAAAAAAAACCTGATGTGATTCAGATGAGTAAGAACAAGAACTAAGTTCAGGTTGAAAGGTCATTGAGAAGGTTTCGAAACAATTCATACGTAACTTGTAAGAATACAGAGGTTTAGATGACCTTATGTTCATGTATGGTAGTACACTGACTTGTGTAATGCTCCTTGTGGCTGCCAGTTCTCATTATTCTTTAACGCCATCTTCACCATCAGCATTATTTTGAAGTAATTTATTAATCATACCACTCAACATGGTAGTCAGTATGCATGGAAGATACAAAGAGAGCTCCATGTTCATAAACACAAATTGTGGCTGGTGTTAAAAGGTTTGACATTATGCTTTCTGCGAATTAGGTAGCATAAACATGCCTTCTTTCTGAAAAAGATGAGACTCTGATGATTCTCTGTTGTTTCAGGGGACTTAGGACTGATTGGCTTTTTTTTTTTTTTTTGACATAGTGTCTGACTTTGTCACCCTGGCTAGAGAGCAGTGGCGTCATCATAGCTCACAGAAACCTCAAACTCCTGGGCTCAAGCGATCCTCCTGCCTCAGCCTCCTGAGTAGCTGGGACTATAGGCATGTGCCACCACACCCGGCTTGATTGGCTCTTAAGAATTTTGTGTCTCTTGCAACAGCAAGCTCAGAACCTGGTACATGGGAGTCACTTAATAAATGCTTACTGCATTTCAATATAAACTACAATTGAATGCAAATGAAAGCATCCAGGTTACAAAAGTGTCAGAAAAGAAAATTTAATGCTGGGGCCACATGCTATACTACCAACTTGAGTACTTATTTTCTAGAAAGAAACAAAACAAAAACATATTCTTCTGTGTAACTAACATGACTTTGGACATTGAATGGCAGAATAGATTATCATTTTCAAATCTTCTTAAATAATATGGAATAAAAATATTGTTTCTTTTGTATCAGAAATTTGAGACATATTTGAAAAATTGAGAAATATAACTCCTAGAAAAGTAATGAAATTTCAACATTAGGAAATCCAATAATGCAATTCACATGTTAACATATTAGAGAAGCTCAAATGATGATCTCTTTAGATGCTGAAAAGGCACTTAATAGAATTCAATGTGCACTCCTTATTTTAAAAGAAACTATTGATAAGCTTTGATAAAGGCAGAAACCACTGCAAACATCATAAGAGTGAAACATTAGAAGATTTGTATTAAAGGAGAGAACAGGACAAGAATTCCACTATTACGTTATGAATTTTTGTTTCACATCATTCTCAGAAACATATTTCAAATGAATTAAAAATCCAAATATTATAAGATTCCCATAAAAGTACTAGAAGAAAGTATAGAAGAAAGGCTTTTTATTTATTTATTTTGTCTTTTTCATAAACTTGGCGGTGAAGATGGCCTTCCATATAAGTCTCAAATCTCAAGAACCATAAAGGAAAGATTGACAGACCTATCTTCATAAATATTTTAAAAACTTCTGTTTAATGAATGATGCATAAATAAAGGCAAATGTCAGGCAGCAGAGAGAGGAAATATTTTTGCAGAGCCATATGAGAACCATGATACATAAAGAGCTCCTTCAAATTACAGGAACAAGTAAGCCAAAAGAAAAATGGGCAAACATAAGTCAATTTACAGATAAAGAACTGTAAATAGTCAAGAAACATCTCAAAAATGATCTAACCTCACAAATAGGGAAATACCAATAAATACAACTCACTCCCCAAATTCACAAAAATAAAAATAAAAATATAGTCTCATATGTGATTGATGAGAGTGTTCATTGTTGCAACCTTTTATGGAGAGCAATTTGGCAACCTCTATCAAAACAGTAATTCTCATACACACTGATTCAGCAACATAAGCATGATGTACATGGGTGGGTATTTATTGCAGCATTGTTTGCATTAGGGAAAACCTGAAAACAGCCAAATTAGGAAATAGTTGAACACTTATGGCACAGTGTTGGCTCTACATCTGCTAAGGAGAGTGAGGCAGTGATAGCTGTGCTGACATGGAAATGTTTCTGACTTAATATTAAGCAAGTTTCAGAACAACATGTTTAGTACTATCCAATATATGTAACAAAAACATTAAAAAATAACATTCCAACAACCATATGTGTAAACAGACACGTATACCTAGAAAAAAGTCTGGAAGGACCCACTGTGAACAGTTAACCATTGCTTCTTCTGGAAAGTGTGATGTGGGGAGTCCCACCCTCACAGGACTCGAGGAGAGATGAACAGAAATATTGACTTTTGTACTCTATATACCTCTGTATTGTTAGAATTTTTAAACCATAAATGCACGTTTGTCATGTAAAAAATTAATTGTAAAAACGAGAGAAAGGTAGTTCATATACTGTATAGATTGTTGTTTTTTATAAGGAAATGTTAGGATGTGGCCAAGGTGTATGGAATTATTTAGAATTTTTATCCATCAGGCTATGATGAATAGTTTTCACCATAAGAGGGGAAAATTGTTTTCTCATTGATAAAATATTTATTTTCATTGTATGTCAATTAACATAATTTGCGACTTCTCACCTTAGAAGAGCTGCTTGCTGGGTCCTCAGTTCTTGCAGCTGGAAAGAGAATTTGAGTATAAGCAGAACTCAACTAAATGCAAGGTTCTCTTAATGGAAATTTACTATTAAAAGGAAAACTTTTAAAAGATATTGCTAGTTGGCTGAAGTCTGTTGTTGAGTATGATGGGTTATTATGAAATTTCAAACACCAGAGGTTGCTTCTTCCTCTCTCTCTCCTTCCTTCCTTCTTTCCATCCCTCCTTCCTGTGATGGTTAATTTTATGTGTCAACTTGACTGGGCTAAAGGATGCTCAGTATTGGGTAAAACATTATTTCTGGGTGTTTCTGTGATGATGCTTCTGGAAGAGATTAGCATTTGGATCAGTAGACTAAGTCAAGAAGATACTCTCACCAATGTGAGTGGGCAACAGCCAATCCACTGAGAGCCAGAATAGATCGAAAAGCAGAGGAAGGGCAAATCTGCTCTCTGCCTGAGCTGGGATGTCCACCTTCTCCTATCCTTACACGTTGGTGCTCCTGGTCCTTGGGCCTTTGGGTTTGGACTGGAACTACACCATGGGCTTTCCTGGGCTTCCAGCTTGTAGACAAGAGATTGTGAGACTTTTCGGCCTCCATAATCATGTAAGCCAATCTCTCCTAATAAATCTCTTTCCATATTGCTATATATCCTATTGGTCTTTTCTCTGCAGAACCCTGACTAATATACTTCCTTTCTGTCTTTTCAATATTTTTGGTCTTGGGCTGGCCAGGAAGGACTGAGGCCAGGAAAGTTAAAGTGATGCAACTGAGATCCACATGCACAAGGTCAGAGGCCAGTCTCATGGTGTACTCACATATCTTTGGGTCTCTAGTGGCCTTAGGTGCACTGTAGTAACCTCAATCAATCTTGAAGTAGCCAGCCAGGAGGTAAAGGAAAGAAGCTGGGATGAGGGACAGGGAAAGCACCTGGCTAAAGGAAGAGCCTGCTGGGGGTGTCCGGATGATCAGGCTGTAAGATTTAGAGAGGGGAGGGAGAGCAGAGCTGGCACATGGCAACAGGAGACTAAGCAAAGTGACATCTGGGGACAGGGGCATTGAAGAGCTAAGATCCTAGATAGTCCATACAGTGTTGCTAAAGCCCTCACTGAATAGCCAAAAGTTTAGGGTAGCCATGGAGGGAGAGTCATCTGAGATTGGCAGATATCAGGACCTCAACTGAATGGGTTAGGCCTAAGGACAGAGACACCTGTGGGGAAATGAAATAAGGGACCCAGTTAGATGCCTGCTCTTCCAAGCAGAGCAGGTACCAGGGGAAGCTGAAACAGAAGCATGGATGTCCAGGACTTTTATTGTGCATACCAGAAACTGGGCAGTAAAAATTAATCCCCACCCATGAGCAGTAGCCTGAGCCTATCCATCTGCAGCCTGCTTTGGACAAGACTGGCACGGCTTACTCTTGGGAGGGATCAAGGTCATGGTTGAGAAAGGCTGGGAGAGGTACACTTGTTGCCTGGGGTCTTCTCCAAGGCAGAGACCAAACATATTTTGTTGCCAGAAACCCCATGCCTATGTCCATTCTCTGAGAAAATTTCAAAATAGACATCTTGAATGATTTCTCCAGAAGATGTGTTGGCTAAATCAGAATGAGAAAGTTTGGAAACAAGAGAAGGATGATCTGTGCTTCTTCTGATGGAACAGAACACTTTCCTGATTAATAGTAAACCCTGTGTATGTAATACTTTTGTACCGCAAGAGTTAAATCCTTACTTTCATAGGCAGGTAGTTCACTGCTTCTAATGTCAAGTTACTTGTTACCTCTTATGTTTTTTTGTAGGTTACAAGCTCCCAATAACAGGGAGACAGGCCATCATCTTGTGTTCCTCGGAATGTTTTGTTCTATAACACTGTAACATTAATCTCTTCCCTAACTCAAGCTTTATAACACCTCTCTCTCAGTATGTCTGTTCCCCTGGCACCCGATTTCCCATACATATAGGATTCTGGGAGTAAGGTTATTACTCTTGGCAGAATCTATTTATAATCGCACAGGGCTGGAAGGGATGTTGAAATATTGTTGAACAATATTGAGGTATAAATCTTGCTCCCTCCATTGCCAAGTGTCCAGTACAGGTCAATCATTTGCTATTGCTTAACTCCACATTGATGGCTTTTGGTATGGATCATAGGTCAGTTAGTTGGTTTGGGCCAACCCAGCATTTTTAGTATCGTACGTGACTTTGGTTGCCATCACATTGGCTCCTAGGGGAGGAGGTGTTCTGGGATCTGAAGATACAAGATATTTATTCATACCTGAGCTGTGGCTGTGTTTAAAAAAATGTGTTTGTTTTGTTTCAAATGACATCATTAGGGCTGCAAAGTGTTGCTTTTTTTTTTTTTCTTTCCTTCTGGTTGCCATTTATTTCTTAGATATTTTTGTGTAAAACTCTAAACAACAACAAAAAACTCTTTTGATAGTTCTAATTTTACACATATTTCTATAGCATGGGCTCCCACTTTTGATCTGACAGTTATCCAGTTCTGAGATCCTGAGATCCCTCCTTAATGAATCCTTGTCTCAGTCAATAGGGGAAGAGAGTTCTAACAGGAAATCCTTGATTGGGCTGAAATCTCGTGCAGGATGTTTCTAATTTACTCAGATGAGAGAGAGAGAGAGACAGGATGTTTGGTTTCCTTTACCATGAAAGTGTAGGAGGCACAAGGGCAGCCTGAATGTGGGCCCATGTGACTTTTTCATGACCAAGCCTGCTTTCTTGAGAAGAGCAGATGGCTCTGACACACCACTTCCTTCCTTCTTGACTTTGAAAATCATAAGAGCCTAAGTTAGGGTGGAGACTCCACTGGTTGAATGAGATTCAGAGTGGATGGGAAATAAGCCAGCTTCAAAAATGATTGAGTGAACAAACAGCAAGATTCATCAGAGAGCACGCAAAGGAATAGGTCAGAAACATTGAGTCTAGTTAACATATGATCTAGCAACTCCTCTCCTGGCTATATACCCATGAGAAATGAAATCCTATATTCACACAAAAAACGATAGGTATTTACAGCAGCATTATTCATAATAGCTCAAAAGTAGAAATAACCCAAACGGCCATCAACAAATGAATGAATAAGCAAAATGTGGTCTGTCCACACAATGGAATATCATTCAGCTATAAAACAAATGTAGGGTACACTAAAAGCCCTGACTTTACCACTATACAATTCATCCATATATCAGAAAACCACTCATACCCACTAAATCTGTTGAAATTAAAAAAAAGAAATGTAATACTGACACGTCATAACATGGATGAACCTTGAAAACACTATGCTACGTGGAAAAAGTCAGATACAAAAGTCCACATACCGCAAGATTCCACTTCCATGAAATGTCCAGAATAGGCAAATCCATAGAGACAGAAAATAGGTTCATGGTTGTTTAGCACTGGAGAGTATGGGGAGAATGGAGATGACTGCTAATGGGTAGGAGGTTTCTTTGATGAAAATGGTCTAAAATTGTGGTGATGTTTGTACAGCCACATGAATATACTAAAAAAAATTGAATTCTGTACTCTAAGTGTGTAAACTATATGGTATGGGAATTATATCTCAGTAAATTTGTTTTTATTTTAAGAAACAGCACGTTTGGAAGAGACGGACGGGTGAAGACACAGCACTGGCAACAGTCCTTTAGCTCTCTGTGTGGCAATCAGGAAGCCGTGCCCCCGACCCCATTTCCTTCCTGGCAACATGTCCTGCCTACTGACCTCAAACTGATTTTCCTAAAGTCCCGTTTTTCTTGCATCAGAACTGTTACAACTATCAATGATTTTCACTGACTAAATGATCCTTGGTCTCAAACCCACCTCTCCAGCCTGCTTTCCCATGTGAATGCTTTCTTCCAAGTTGTCCGTCCCCTTGCCTTCTGCCAAACGCTGCATGCATTCCTATTTGCTCACACGACTCAGCCAGCTTGGAAAATACCACCTTCCTATCCTTTTCTTCTTCTATCCTTCAAAGATAAGCTAATACAAATCCTCTCGTCTCCTCTGAGCACTGAAATCCCTCAGAAGTTTCCTTTCTCCGACTCCCATCTTTCGGTCTGCCTCACCCACTTCTCACAGTATATATACTCCCTGTGTGAATATGAAAGTGTGACACATTTTCTTGTGTGTATATTCCTCTCTCCCTTACATTACTCATATGCATTTATTTTGGAGGTGTAGTGAGATCTGGGAATACCTATTGTTGGGGGACCCTACTCTGAGGCTTGGTCTGGGATGAGTGGAACTGGGTTTTGAAGGACCTTATGCTGTCACTCTCCTGCCCAACCCACCGCACGATCAAATGGTAATTTCCAATCCATGAAAGAACTAGGGGTGGTAAGAAACAACATGGATTAAAAAATATATTGTTTTCCTATTGCTAAAAGAAATATATTTGGGCACAAAACACTGGCAAATAGAGGAGGGGATAGAGAAGAGAATAAAAACTGCCCTTAATTTCCTGGCCCAAAGGTAGCCGGCATTACCATTTTCTTGTGTAACATTGTATACACACACATACACACACGTGTAGCAGTTTTAAAATGTAGATGCACAGAAATTAATTTTTTTTCATAATTGAATTCAACCTGCTTATCAACTCTAATTTCTGCTTTTGGAGGAAAAACTTTGTCTTTTGGTCAAATCTTCACTCAAATTTAGGAATCTCTCCGTCCTTTTTTCCTGCCCTTGCTCTTTTTCTTCCAGTTTCTCCTCATGCTAGCCTACACTGCACATGGCTGGATTGGGTCTTTTTTTAAATTTTATTTTGAGACAGAGTCTCACTCTGTCGCCCGGGCTAGAGTGCCGTGGCATCAGCCTCGCTCAGAGCAACCTCAAACTCCTGGGCTCAATCAATCCTCCTGCCTCAGCCTCCTGAGTAGCTGGGACTACAGGCGAATGCCACCACGCCTTAGTTGTTCGGCTTTTTATTTTCAGTAGAGACGGGTCTTGCTCTTGCTGACGCTGGTCTTGAACTCCTGACCTCAAGCAATCCTCCCACCTTGGCCTCCCAGAGTGCTAGGATTATAGGCATGAGCCACCACGCCCGGCCTGGATTAAGTCTTTACAAAACAGATTTTGTCATGATGCTCTCTGCCTCATCCCCCAGTCTAAAGACTGTGGGTGGCTCCCCATTGCCCGCTGGAAAAGCCCCAATTCCTTAGCAAGGGTCATTCACAGTCCACCTCAGATCTTGCTTGCACCCCATCCCTTGCTACTCTTACTAATAATGCATTCTCCCCTCTAGCCACCGGAGAGTATTTGCTTCTCCTAACAAAAGTTTTGGAGCCTCTTGCTCACACTGTTTCCTCTGCATGGCAACCTTCTTCTCTAAGCAAATATCTTTTTCAACGCTCAGATTAAATGTAACCTTCTCTAGGTAGTCTTCCTTGACTCACTCATACTGAAATTATCTCTCCCCTAACCTGCTCTCTTAGCACCTTGTCCATACCTCTGTTGCTGAATTTATTACACTTCATAAGGATTTGTGGGTCTGTTTCCTCCTCTGGAATGTGAATTTATCCAGGTTCACTCTCATTCATTGTTTTCCTTTCTTTTTACCCTCCAAAGTGGAATATTACACCCAGGACACTGAAGGTGCTAAAAGCAATTGAAAATAAAAGGACATAATCTCTCTCAATATACATGTACTGGTGGATTCAAGAACATACAGAAAGAAGTGTGGAATGCCCAGGTGAGGAAATGCAGTCTGTGTTATTTGTTAGGAGAAGTTATTCACAAGCTGGTAATGAAAAGATAATTGTCATTTTATGGTTCCTCATTGAACCCTGAAAAAGGAAGCCACTGAATCCTCGTATAAATGAGACAGAAACAAGGGACTACTATGCACATTCCACAGAACATGGCTTTTCACGTGGTTCCATGCATTTATCTTACAATAAAAAATATGTACAAATCAAACCAATGGATGAAAAGATAAACAAAATGTGATGTATACGTACAAAGGTATATCGTTCAGCTTTGAAAAGGAAGGAGATTCTGACATAGACTACGACATGGATGAAGCTTGAGACATTATGCCACATGAAGTAAAAGGACAGATATTAATACTGCAGTATATGATTCCACTCCTAGGAGGTACGTAGAGCAGTCAAATAACAGAGACAGAAAGCAGAACAGAATGGTGGTTTCCAGGGGCTGGGGTATCGGAAAATGGAGAGTTATTGTTTAATGGGGACAAAGGTGAAAAAATTCTGGAAATGGATGGTGAAGATGGTTGTACAACAGTGTGACCCTACTGGTTAAGATGGTAAATTATATATA
>NW_012135192.1:3090029-3097818 GCF_000956105.1 Propithecus coquereli | reverse complement strand
TGAGGCTTATAGAATTTGGGATCCCTTTTATAGAAAAAAATTACAAATAGAAAATTAGGTAAGAAAGCACATATTTATTTGCAATGAGAACAGGAAGGGATTATGTAAGTGAGGGGTCCTGAGTATAAGCTTCTTTAGCTTTGAGGATAATTTGCTTTTGCTGATCACGAAGGTTTTGTATTTTATCCTCGCAGATATGGCAGCTGCAGCTGCACTGGGTTGTTACTGTGCACCCTACAAAGTGGGTTGTAGGATCCGCCACCTTTCTTTTGCTCATCAGTGGCTACATATGGATTAAATTCAACCGAATGCAATAAGAAGCCTCCTCTTTGTTTTCCTGAGACAAGTAATTGAGCCTTTTGTCTAGTCTAGACCCATTTTATCTATGTCTTCCGATGCACTATATAAGGTTTCAGTAAATATAGCTGGGCTATTCTTTGTGTGTGAAGTTAATGCTTTTATACATGTGCCTTTGGGTGTTTTTCTAGCAAGGTTGGTGTGTTTAAATTGCTTGTCAGTCTTTTGGCTCTAGGGTAGGAACAACAAGCACAAATGTAAAAATCAAGAAGCATTGCCTTTCAGTTTTGCAGTAAATGTCCTTTCTGGAGAAAAAGCAGTGTGGGCTGGGTAGGGTAATTCACAAGCTCCCTCTGGAAGCCGGGGACATGTGCTGTGTGCCTCTGGGGGCTGCAGCTGCGTGACCAGTGCTGGCCACCATCCCGTTCCTGAGTTCCTGCTGCCCGGTCAAGGGCTGGGTGGTGATGAGGATTGCAGAGCCAGTCAACACCTGCAGAGTCAGCTGTTTCCCGACCTGCTGGACTCACTTGCAGTTACAAAAAATTCTCTGGAAGATGACCAAGTCAAAAGTGCAGAAGGGAACTTCCTTTTGGGGAGTTTCTGGAAAGAAAAGCATTCCTTTTTCCTTATGAAGTCTGACTTGGAGAACTTTTCGCTTCCTCTGACTCACATGTAGCTGCAATAGCAGATCAGAACTTGATGGCTGTTCTTCAAAAATGTTTGTGGGTTACATTTATTTTCAGGTTCTGTTTATATGCCACAAGACATAGTTTTGAAATATTAAGAAAAGTCATGATGTAATTTTAATAGTTAACACCAGAAATGTGGCTTGAAAGGAAATAGAGTGGATTAGGGGTAAAGAATGATTTCAAAAGTCGTATTTCCTAAATTATCTCTAGTCTCAGCTATTGTGGGTTATAAATGAATAAATCTGTCAACCAATGAATGATAGGGCTAGAAGCCTGGGCTCTTGAAATGAAATTACTGTTTTACCTAATTGCAGAAGCAATGTGTATACATTGGAGGAACATTTTTATCTACAGAAAAGAGTGGGGGAAAAAGATGAAGAAAAATATTCTGTGATTCTACTACCCAGAACTAATCTCTGTAAACTTTTAGGTTAATGGTTAAGTATATTTACCTTCAGTGTTTAACACAGCTAATAATTTTTCTATAAAAACATATAATTTGGAAGTTTAGAGAATTTGTTAAATAGTAGACTCCTCGCATTCAAAAATTTAACATTCAGAGTTGTGTATATATTTTAGCAATCTGGAAGGTTTATAACATGTAGAAACACAATTTTGCTGACAAGCTGGTGAGCAGTAGTGAGTCACCTGGCTGGTGAGTCACATAGTGGCTGCCAATTGTCCACATCTCAATTTGGTTTTGCTGTTCTCTATAGGGGAAGAACACCTTTTTGGTGATTTGTGGCCAAGAGTGCTTAGTGCCTTCCGATATTCATT
Organism: Propithecus coquereli; assembly: GCF_000956105.1. NCBI lineage: Eukaryota > Metazoa > Chordata > Mammalia > Primates > Indriidae > Propithecus > Propithecus coquereli. The sequence goes on along the minus strand of NW_012135192.1, from coordinate 3,096,055 downwards.
CTCCCCTTCTTCATTGCTTAGATGTATTGCTGCCCAACTGAAAGAATACATTCCTAGATTCCTTTGTAGCTAAATATGTGACTTAATTTTGGCCAATGAGATGTCAACAGTCCCAGTATCCCCGGGACTGAGGGGTTCGGTGCTAACACAGGAGCAGTCCTGGGCTCGCTGTAATAAAATGTTTCAGGTCATGTCTAAAGTGGTAGTCCATTGAGAGGAAGAACAAAATTTTGAATAGAAATAATGAATAATGTCTTCTACTATTTGATATACAACTGATGATTGATGCAGAGGACTGTATCACATAAACACATTAAGGAAAGATTTACATTTCTTGCTTCTTTGATAAAATATTGATATTAATGAAGATACTATCAAATTCGTAATAGGTCATTACTGTGAGGATACTGATGGCAAACTGTTTAATGAAATGTCAATTAGTCAACCGGTATTTAACATTAACCATTGCCCAAGAACTCTTGAAATGTCCTGAAATTTTATATATCATCTATGAAAGAAACTTGTTAGAGGTGTTTGAAAGTTTGACAACAATCCTAAACATTTTACAAGGTATCAATAATGTATTATGAAGCTAAAAGAAACTTTTCTAAACTATCAATAAAAACACACTTTGATCAGTCATGGTGGAGGAAGGACTGAATTATCTTTCTATTTTTTTATAGAAAGTGATTTTTCAAAATCTCATGAAGAGGCAAAGGATATGCAGCCCAAAAATGTAGCAAAAAGCATATCATAGAAGTGTGTCAGACAGCTAATTAGTAAAAGTGTCAAGTTCTTTTTTTAGTTTTTGTGTTGTTTATGGTATTCAATAGCTTTAAAAAATTTATAATTTGTAAGGATTTTTTTTGGGGTTCTAAATAGATATCTATTTTTAAAATTGTTTTTCTTATAAAGGACCCAATATGGTATGAGCGCCAGGCTCCCTCAAATCTGGATTTCAACTTTCTCTAAAAATTTTCCTCTTATCTGTTGCCTTTTCCCTCCCCAAACTAGAGAGTAGATCTCTGGAGTTTCAGAGAGTGTGATGACAGGCAGAAAGCTGTAGGCCAAACCTCACAGCAGACTTAATTCAAATTTGTCTCAGTAAACTGACAACTTATTACATGTCATGGATCTTTGGAGCTTTTTGAGTGTAAATGATATCTCAGATGTTAAATGAGCAAATTCCAAGAATTTTGCATGAGGCTTTATCCTTAGGGAGAGTTACCCGATCTCCTTTGAAAAAGTAGTACGGGCCGGGCGTGGTGGCTCACACCTGTAATCCTGGCACTCTAGGAGGCCGAGGCGGGAGGATCACTCAAGGTCAAGAGTTCGAGACCAGCCTGAGCAAGAGTGAGACCCGTCCCCCCCATGTCTACTAAAAAAAAAAACCTAGAAATAAATTAGCTGGACAACTAAAAATATATAGAAAAAATTAGCTGGCCATGGTGGCACATACTTGTAGTCCCAGCTACTCGGGAGGCTGAGGCAGCAGGATTGATTGAGCCCAGGAGTTTGAGGTTGCTGTGAGTCAGGCTGACACCAGGCAGCAGAGCAAGACTCTGTCTCAAAAAAAAAAAAAGAAAAAGAAAAAGAAAAAGTAGTCCAGTGCTAACTTTAGACCTTAGGATCTTCTAAGTGCCCTTATGTTGTGATTGGATGCTGGCTTTCAAATGTCTTATTCCACTGCTTCAGAGAAGAAAGGGCAGAGAAGAAAGTGTCCTTTGGAACTGAGAAATGCAAGTCAAATAGATTTGACAGAGCCCCGTCAATTTTCAGTTGGTCAATAATTCTTGGCTCCCTTACTGTTTCCAGAGATGACTTACTGAGAACAGAGAATTATTTTTAGTGATGTAATCCTGACTTAAGCAAGCAGAAGTGTATCTATTTAGAAAGATTTTTATCTCAAAGGCAGAACAGATAAGGTCCAAGTTGGTAATCTCCCCTGTGAAGAAAGTCCCTCCTGTGCTCTGCTACCTTTTTCTTTAGATCTGGTGGCGGGGGAGTGGGAGTCGGGAAGAACCTCCCTGCATCCTACTCACTCAGTGATGGATGTTGACAGGCGATGCCTGGGCTCTGCTGCGACCTTGATGATATTACGGCTGACTCTACTTGAGTCATCGCAGGTGACCCTACACCAGCATTTCTGCTTGGCTTCACGTTCCCTTTGCGGGTTCTGTGGATTGGAGAATGCACACATGCATTCCCGATAAATAGCAGTGATACAAGGCTCCAAAGACCCTCAGAAATCCCTGTGTTGGCATTTTAGGGTCTGTGTAAGATTACACCAATCAACGTCACCTTCTGTTTCTCCCCTATATTTACCTTGCACTTGAGTCAGAATGTGCCACTTGCTGCAGGAAAAGCAGGAGCACTTGGACGATATTTCCATGATTCATGATTTCCCTCATGGTGTTTCCTTTACCTGGAATGCCCTTTCTTCCTATTTGCACATGTCAAAAATTTTATTTATAATTTGATCCATCTTAACCAAATAGTTCCTATAGGATCGCTTCCTCTTTGGAGTCCCCATTAGCACTTTATTTGTATTTTGGTGAAGGGACTTGCCTTGCCTTGTTCCACCTGTCGTCACGGCAGCACAGACATTGCTCAAGTTAGCAGCTGTGTATGTTAAATTGGCTGTGACTGTTTCCTCCTGTATGAGGTTTGAACTGTCTACCTGCAAAGCCTGGAAAAACTCCCAGGATGACAAGCTACTAGAGTTCAGGAGCAGCTGACCATCTCTGATCCCTTCCACTTAAAAGTGAAAATTACTTTTCTGACCTCAGGGAAAAGCCATATTTCATCTCTTAGGTGTTATGACCCCGCCTTGTCCCCATACAAATTGCTTTTAGGGACCATATGCTTCTTTAGACAAAATGTGCCTTGAAACATCCCCAATTTTCTCAATATCTAAAGAGAAAATAATATTCCTCATAATTTCAAATGCTCATGAAATGTCCATGATAGCAACCTTGCATTCCTCTCTGGCAATGATTGTATTAGAATGGAAGCATTTAAGAGTCATATTTATAAACCTAGATCTTAGGCCCTCACCCCACTTTATGTATTTCAAATTCTTTTTTCACGCACTAGATGTCACTCTCTAACCATTGCATTTCAAAGCAAAGCATTGTGGTGAGTTAATTAGAAAGAAAGCTATTTGGAAAAGGGTTCGTAAGTGACTGCAAAGCATATTTTCAATTACTTCCAAATAGGACATTTCCCCACACGGTTTGCAAGAGGCATTTATTATTTCTTTGGTAAAAAGAAACCTTTCAAAACTCATTAAAGCAAAGAGGAGTAAAGTCAGTGGTGGTCTTTTCTCTTCCCAGCCCGGTGGCATGGGGATTTAGACAGGTGTGAGCTGTGCTGTGATACAGCCTGCCCCCGACATTATTTCCTCAGCAAAGGACAGAGCCGCAGGAGGGTGCTGGCATTTACACCTGTTCCCAGACAGGCAGGGAATTCCCACATTCAGCTCTCTCCACACCACCTCAAAAGGGACCTTTCGAGTATGAAGGAAGCATCAATAACTTTATTTCATTTTCTTGATTTAACTGGCATTTTCAGTCACGAAAGGTATGTGTGAACCTTCTAATTGAATCGCTGAGGTGAAAGAAACCTAAAGAAATAACAGTGCAGAAAGGGAGTTCTTCATTTTCAGGTTGCTTAAGCTGTGCAGTGTTTGGTGGCTGATTGCCTTGTCCCTTTTTGTTCTAGAAGGCAGACTGGGGAGCAGTTCTCTCAGAACCGCAGGACAGGAAGTTAGTGTGGTATTGCTTTGTTTAAATTCCATAATGATTTTGACACCACAAGTGCCCCCTAAATGACAAAACTTCACAATTTCACAACTTTAAAGGGAAATAGGGACCATTTCAGAGGTTCACTTAGATATTGCCTGATACGGCTTTGGTTAACCCTAGGGCGTATGAATTGGCCCGGAATTCCGGAACTGCTTTTCATTTTAAGTAATTTAAACTTTTAAGATATTGATTTAAAGTAAATATCATCCCTAACATTACCAAAACAACAATATTCTCAAAATGACAGTAAATAAAAGTGACAGTTTAAAGTATGGGCCTGAAATTTCAGGTGTGAACTGAACTGCTTTCTGCTTCCTAGAAATTTGTGGGTGCTATGGTTTGGATGTTTGTCCCCTCCAAGTCTCATGTTGACATTTGATCCCCAGTGTTGGAGGTGGGGCCTGTGGGAGGTGTCTGGGTCATGGGGGCAGAATCCCTCATGAATGCTCTCCCTCAGGGGTGAGGGAATTCTCTCTCTGTTAGCTGTCAAGAAAGCTGGTTGTTGAAAAGAACCTGGCACTTCCCCCTGCTTGCTTCCTCTCACTGTGCGATCTCAGCACATGCCTACTGCCTTTGCCTTCCGCCATGCATAGAAGCAGCCTGAAGCCCTCACCACAAGCAGATGTTGGCACCATGCTACCTGTGCAGCCTGTGGAACCATGAGTCCAATAAACCTCTTTTCTTTATAAGTTACCCAGCCTTTAATGTAACACAAAGCAGACTAAGCGAGTTAACTATTCTTGTAACAAGAACTCATATAGTAAATACAAGATCAAATAACCTTGAGGTCTGCTTTGCACCTACAGGCATGCGTACATACACACACACACACACACACACACACACACGCACATACACACAAATTGTGAGGCTTTACAAGAAAGTGTGCCTATTAAATTTTAGATCATTATGTACTTTGAATTTAGGAGAATACTCAAATATATCTTAGTCTTTGGTGAGGCTGAGTCTCTTGAGCTGTCCTGAAAATGTTATTTCTAAATCATAATTTGACCTTATTTAGCTGATATTAGTATGTGGTATTCTCAATTTTCATGTGTGTGTATATGTGTGACGACATTTTGAAACAATTCTTGGTCTATTTGTATAGATCTCAATGAGACTCGGTTTGAATTACACATATAGCTTTTCCTTCTCAAATGACAATTTTACATATATAGAGAGTCCTGAAAGCAGGAGAGATATATAAGAAAAGAAATTGAATTCATTCATTCAACAAGTATGTAGAGAGCACTTACTATTTCTTAATAGTTTTTTTTCTCATTATAAAAGTAGTACCTATACATTGTAGGAATTTGGAAAATACAGATGGATACACCAAAAGGTACATACCCCACCCATAGTATATCATTCGGAGATTTCAACATTTATGTTTTGATAATTTATTAATATTTGGTTGATATATTTCCAGTTTTGGCCTCTACCTATATCTATCCAGTCTATAAATTTGCAGTCATGTCATGTGTACTATTTTGTCAGCTCCTTGTGTCCCATTTTTCTTTGTAATTCAATATTCTTCTATGACACAGTTTTTAATGGCTGCAAAGTGTTTTGTTATTTGGAAAATTCTGAGAACAAATTACTAATGGTTGAACCATCTTGTAGCTATCACTTCATGTCTACTCATGATTGGTACTTTAGGATTAAAAACTGTAAGTGGGACTTTTAGATTCAAGAATGTGAATATTTTAAGGTTCCTCCATGTTGCAAATTACCTTCTTGTCTTTTAAAAGTCAATATACATTTATTTCTACCAGCAGTGCACAAACATTTCTGGGTCTTTTCACTGTTGCCTTAGAAATCTTTTTATAGTGACTTCAGATGCTTTTCCCTCGTCGTCTTAGTGAAAAGCAAACAGGTTTGTTTAACATCAGCCTGAAGATAAATGCCTTAGCACATTAATAAAGGAGTTTTTATATTAGATTAAAGGAAGAGCAAATAAACAATAAAAAGTAATAGTATTGCATCTCTGACTCTGCATTTATTACAACAAGAACAGCTTAGTTTTAATTACTGGTGATAAATACTTCATAGTCTGCTAATAAACGTCCTGCAGTATATCTTGAAAAATGCAATAAACTCTTTGTCGGGTAAGAATTCACTATAGTTCTTGGCCTCTAAATCTCTGTTGAAAAGAAGGATAAAACTGCCATTTTTCCTGATGAGAATTATTGGAAAGACTGATAAGGAAGTGAGACTTAG
>NW_012135192.1:3077237-3089260 GCF_000956105.1 Propithecus coquereli | reverse complement strand
TGTAGATGTGCAGTAAATGATTTTAATTTATTATCTTAATGTTTAAATTTAAAAAATCACCATAAAGGTATATGATTCTGAATTTTTTTTAAACACTGAAAAGTGCATAAAGTAAAAAGTGATCTCATTTATTCTCTCTTTTCCACAGTTAATTCTACCTCCTAAAGGTAACCCTTAAAATATGATTTCTAGAAATATTTGTAAGAATATATAAACTTTTACACATACATTTTTTCCCAAATGAGATCATTTTATGTTCTATAATTTGCTTTAAAAATATCACAATATATTGTGTACATTTTCTGGGTTGGTACATGTAAAGTTATCTAATTCTTTTTTAATAACTGCATATGTAGTAGTATGGATGCTCCATAATTGATTTAACCTATACCTTGTTGTCTTAGTCTGTTTGGGCTGCTATAACAAAATACCATAATCTCGTTAGTTGATAAACAACAGAAATTTATTTATTTATTTTTCATAGTTCTGGAGGCTGAGAAGTCCAAGTTCAAGGTACCCACAGATTTGATGTCTGGTGAGGGCCAACTTTCTGGTCCATAACATGGCACCTTCTCATTGTGTCCTCACATGGTAGGAGAAGTGGGGGGTTTCTCCCGGAGCGTTTGTATAAGGGCACTAATCCCATTCATAAGGGCTCCACCCTCATGTTCTAATCACCTCCCAAAGGCCCCACCTCCTAATACCAACTCCTTGAGGGTTAGGATTTCAACATATGAATTTTGGGGGCTACAAACATTCAGACCAAAGCAACTATGGATGGACATTTAGGTTATTCTAATTGTTTTATTCTAAACAATGCCATAGTGAATAATCTTGCATATTCATCTTTATAAGTGTCCTATTATCCCTTTAGCAGAGTCCTGGCAATGTTATTGCTGAGTCATTCTTAAGATCTTGATCAGTGTAGTCAAAGTGTCTCCCAGTCACTTTCCACTTCAGGCTTATGCTGGGTGCTGATATTTTCATTTTTATCTTTTCCAGCCTTCTGAGTGGAAAATTATTTATCATTGTTGCTTTTATTTGCATTTTATTTATTATTAGTGAATTTAAAAACATTTTACAATGTTTATTGTTCGTCACTGGAAGTACTTTGATAATGTGCTTGTTAGTGTCCTGATCACATTTTTTATTGAGATGTTTACCTTTTTCTTACTGTTTTGTAAGAGTTTTTAAAATGACCAACCATAAACATTGCTGCTTTTTCCAGTCCATGCAAAAATCTGACTTGCTATGACATATTCTACCAGCACGCTCTACCTTCCGCTTGCCTAGGAGAGAGGGAAAGGAACGATGGGTTGCCCTCCCACCCCCTTTCCTTCTGTGTCGTCATTTCCGGTGTGGCTAACACCCGGATGTAACGTGAGTAAGAAAAGATATGATAGGTTCCTTGGTTGTTCTTGTTGCTGATAACAGTATGGACTCTTTCAAGCCGAGCTGGTTCTAAGGGAAAGCACGCCTCTTGGCAAGGGGTGTGGGGTGGGAGGGTCACCGCTTAGTCGCACACATGGCACCGAGCCACGCTGAACTGTCCCGTATCACTGGGTCCACCAGAAGTCTGTGCATGGTGCGTGGCAAGTGGTATATGTGAATGGGTGGCAGGGAATGGTGTACCCGCGTGTGCACACATATTGTATCTCTTCTGCTCACGCCCATTCTCCATCGTCTCACTGGACTTCACTTACAAAACACAAGTTCATAGATAAAATTATAAGGGATTTCAAGATGGAGTATTTTGAGAGAGTGGAGCATGAAATCAAGTACGAGGACCTGAGTGGAGCCCTGTGTGGCAGCCCACGAAGCTGGTCCTGTGAGAACCCCATTACTAATTCTTATTGGTGGCTGGGCCTGGGCAGGGGTTTAGGGGTCAGGTCACTGGGGAGAAGAAAGGGACTCTGACTCTGCCACCTGGTGTTAAAAAGGACTCGAGGGCCAGGTGCGGTGGCTCATGCCTGTAATTCTAGCACTTTGGGAGGCTGAGGTGAGAGGATCACTTAAGGCCAGGAGTTGGAGGTTTCAGTGAGCTATGATCACGCCACGTCACTGTCCTCCACTCCAGCCTGGGTAACAGATGGGGACCCTGTCTCAAAAAAAAAAAAAAAAAAAAAAAAAAAAAAAAAGAGGACATGAGACCTTTGGCTCATGATAGGGCCTTCTAGCTCCCAAAGAACACTGCCTCCTCTGCCACCCAGCTCCTCCCTCAACATGCACACACACTTCCAGCTGGCTGGGACATTTAATTTAACCCACATTGGCTCGTTTCAGCCACATCAGTAGAGAAGGGGAAGGGTGTGGGCCCGTGTCGGATGCCCTAGCTCGCTCCCCCCAGGAATAGTCCTGAGCTCCGTACTCACTAGCCCATCTCCACTCTCACACAGAAATGCTCTGAAAAGGGGAAAAGTTAGAGCGTTTCCTAAGCACACTTATAAATAACCTTTCTTCCTGAAGCATATTCGCTTTCTGGAAGAGCCGCTGCCTTTATCTACCCTGGATACAACTACATTCCAATGACTGATGAGGGACCCTTTATACAAGTTTGTAAAATGCTTGAAGAAGCGCCCAGAGAAGAAAAGACACCACACAAGAAGAAGGCATTATTATCACTTGTTTGGAAGTCTGTGCTTTGTTACCAAACATTCTCCCCTGGTGACCTGTAGATCAGCATGGTTTATTATAAGCAAGGTCACGTGTGGTTTCTCACATTCCCATCACTGGCCTGTAGGGGGTCTTAGTCTTACCGACTTTCCAACAAAACCGTCCATAAAAGTGCTAAGAAACAAATACTGAGGCGAGGAGGATTTGGATATTCTTTTTCCCCTACCAACAAGTGAAGAATCTAACACCCTAATCCATCAGATCTCCCGGATGGAAGCCACAAATCTTTTTTGTTTTGCTCAGCATATTGGCACAGTGACAAGTGCATATTATACTCTCTCTAGGATGTCTATTGTTACCTCACCAAATCTCAACAAGTTCACAGAAAGGGTCAAGGCCAATAACCCTGGAATACAGGTGATTGTTTATTTATGTATTTACCTTGTTACATACTGGTCTATACCCAAGGTCTTTGTGGAAGAGCTTCATAAAATGTAATAGTAACTGACATTCATCACGCACTGAGCTTCTTTTTCCATTTCCTGTTTCTTTAATAGATCCCTACAGAGGGTGGGGAAGAAAGCTCAGGCTATTGCCAGACAATCATATTACTTCACTCTCTCCAAGCTCATCAAAAATTCTTTTGCTGCTGTATGAGTGAAACACATTTTTGAAAAGATAACATGGGGATCGTTTGTAGATATCTTCACCAATGTTTGGCCACCATTTTCCTTGACCTCACATCATTCTAACCCATTCCCAACATTTGCGATTCTCCTGAGAGTGCCTTAAGGACCAGAGGAAGGAGGCAGAGGGCATAATTCCACCTTCTTGCACTTAGCATCATTGCTCAGGAAATTTTAAAGCACTTACCAGTGTAAGCGCCTTCCATTTGTCTGATAAAAATAATGAAAAGTGCTTGGATTTATGATGATAGGCTCTCTGAAAATTCTGATCAGGGTAGACAGATACCTTTAGAGGAAGAAAGTTTCTCTGTATAAAGGAACATTTCCAGTTCCTTCCTGCTGCGGGACTTGTTCAGTCTCCTTCTACTTTATCTTCCTCTCCATCCTCCTCCTTTTTTCTTACATTTCTTTGAAGAAATAAAAATCTTTAGAAAATTGATTATTCTGATTATTCAGTTTGCTTCTATGTGACCTATGATCATAGGCTGTGTGACAGTAGTGGTCTTTCAAGTGCTTGGAAGGTCTCAATTACATCCCTTCTTCCTTAGGTTTGGACAAATTCAGTCTTCAGATTTATTTACTCGTTTCAAAATGGACTGCTAGGCTTGGTGGCGCACGCCTGTAATCCTCTCACTTTGGGAGGCTGAGGCAGGAGAATCACTTGGGGCCAGGGGTTTGAGATTACAGTGAGCTATGGTCACACTACTCACTGCACTCCAGACAGAGAGAGATCCTGTCTACTAAAAAAAAAAACAAAACAAAACACAAAAACAAACCTCCCAAATGGTCATATTTGTATCCAGATACAAATGGAAAGGAGAGCTGAGCTGGTGTGGGATGAGAGGAAGCTCTCAGGCTTAACTGGGTCTTCCGGGAAGGCTGCCCCTCCTCCCTTCTCCCCTCTGCACTCCTCAGACTGGGTTAGGGACTCCTCTTAGCTGCTTCCACAGTACCCTGCACATATCTTCTCAATCATTGCACTTGCCACTTTCTTTCCCCTTTGGTAACTGGCTGTATTACCTGGTGTTACCAGGGCAATTATGAATCGTTATTAAAATTTAATGGAAGGACCAAAAATAAATATTTCAATCGTAGTGATTTGCTAAGATTATAATAATGAATTCAAAGTTATGATAATTTCCAGCTTAGTAATAAAGCTTCTTTATATACTCCATTTTTCATTCTATTAACTAGAACACATAGAGATCAATATCGGCCAGGGATCCCCCTGCGGGAAGCAGTTTGATCAAACATCAGCGCATGCAAATCTGAGTGCCTGCCTTGGTCAGTTAGAGAGTCTACACCTGCTCACTGCAGACCTTTGAAGGCAAGTGGGAGCGATTTGAGGGAATCACTGAGTCCAGCATATGATTACTGATTATCCTTGCTTGTCTCCTTTTATGTTAGGCTCTGTTGTTTTTTGAATGTCTGGATTCGGGATGGTAAGGTCAGAATTGGTCCTGACTTTATCATTGGAATGGTCTATCCTTTAGATTTTCCTTTCTATTTTAGAGTTTGGCAATCCAGATGAATTTCAGACCTTAAATATTAAATTTGGAATAATCGATTTGGGGTTCATATGAAATCCTATTTATGTTCTCTCCCTGTGACATGAATGATGTATCTCTTTGGGCGTCTTCTGGTATATTCCTTGCATCCCTCCCATGACATCTCCATGGGCATGTCCTTGCACTGGGTTTCTGTTTCTGGGAGGATGCTGCCTGCTCCGGGTGCTCAGGAGAGCACCTGGTTCTCACGCCTCTCCCCAAGTGTCTCATGGTGGATGCTGTCAGAAAGAGCCTGTTTCTCTTGATCGGCCCTCATATTGTTAACTCTTCATTTCAAAAAAGATTGATTGACCACCCACTATATGCCAGATTTTAGACTAAGTACTGGGGACACAATGACAGAGAAAAAGACTTTAACTTTTGGACCCTTCAAAATTCTTGAAATTTCATAGTGTTTACTGAGGGGAAACTGAGATTTATTCATCTTTAAGATAACTTCTTGTTTTCTAGCATGATTTCCTTTGTGAATCCACAAGGGAAACTTAGGAAAATTACAATGGCCAAAAAAATTCAAGAACATTTTGAGACATCTTTACCATTCATAAAATTATGGCAGCATTCAGTATACCTAGATTTATAAATTTAAACCTTTAACAAACTGTTAGTCTATGAAATGATGCATTATATAACTTTGGAAAGAAAATAACTGTGGTTCTTTCTTGTTCCTAAATAACTTTCCTCAAATTGGACACATAGCCATAAACTTAATTTTATTATATACATTATTAATATACGTGTCTTTTTCCTAGAGGGTGGAGAACTCTGTTTTTCCTATTCGAATAGCTAGAGACTAGCATAGTACCTGGAACATGGTAAGACTCTAATAAATATTTGTTGGATAAATAAATGAAGGCAGGCAGAATTTAGGAAATTTAAAAATGGGACGACCGTTTTCTTTAGCATGGTGTTTGGGATGGAAAGAAGGGCATGAAAATGGAAAGTTAAGGGCCCTAACATATATTGCATGTTTCTCGTAGCCCTAATTGTGCTCAGTACTTTATGCACACGACACGGATGATCTCATATTTAATTTCATGAAGGAAAAAACATCAGTTTAGTTTTATGAACAAGGAAACTGAAGCTTAGCGAGTATGTGACCTATTCGTCACACAGCTGGCACCCAGGTCAGAAAATCAGATTTACTTCAAATTTAGTGTTCGTAACCATTAAAATGTGCTGTCTCTTACAGATACACTTTCCCAGTGCTTTGGTTTATGCAAACCTGCCGGCAGGGTCCCTCCCTGACCCCTCCCCCTGCTCTCTGTCGCCGCTGTGCCTTCCGGATGCTGAGCCTGTGAACACTGGTGCTGTGAGAGGAGGTGTCAAAGTGTCAGTTTTCCTTGAATCTCATATTGAGTTTGAGAAAAGGAATAATTTGATGACATTTCTAACTTCATTTACTGTAAGTTTTTTTTTTTTGGCAACATCTGGTAATAGGTCTCTTTGCCTTTAAACATAAATCCCTAATGATTTATTTGGAAATGAAACTACTGCCTTATTTTAGGAGATAGAGAGAGAGAGAGGTAGATGGGAGGAGAGAGAGAGAGGGAGAGAGGGAGAGAGGGAGGGAGAGAGGGAGAGGGAGAGAAGGAGGAGGGGTGAAAGCTTTCTTGTGCTTGTGTGTAGTACCAGTATCAATTGAGTTTTGTTTTTTTGTGTTTTAAAATTTGTGTTTTAGAATAAAATCTCCCCTTTAATTTTGGGAATTTCTGGTTCTTCCTTTGCCTTGAGCCTTATTTGTTTATTTATTTTTGGGTTGCCGCATGTATTCCTGAAATTCTGGACGGTGGAAATGTTCGCCCTTTAAAAGCAGGGGCGCTCTGGGCGCAGACTGATGCCTCCCTTGGAATCTGGAGTGAGAGAATTTTCTTCTTGGGAAGGGCCCCTCCTGCCTTCCACCAGTGCTGTTGACATTGAATCACCTCCAGGTGAAAGGCGATCATTAGCATTAATTACTTAAAGCAGGTCTTGTCTATTACCTTCCGAATGGAGTGGGGGACATTTCTTCCTTGCCTGTTTCGGGTTGGAAGGACAGCCTCGGAGGGCTGTCATCTCTTCCTTGACGTAAGGAAGAGAGACTAATAAAAGGCATAAAAACATCTCTTTCCTTATTTCACTCGACTCCTTGCGTCTGTCACGGATCCTGCCGGACTGACAGGACATTACACAAATAACCCTCCTTCTTAAGTGGCGACGAGGCAGCAGTGGGCATTTTTTCATTTAGCGTCTATCAACTGAGAATTGATAAAGTCATCGCAGAACAACTGTAGTTTGACCCTGACCTGACAAAAGAGATGGAAAACGTCGCGTGGGGAGAGAAGCGAGGGGGCTGGGCACAGCGTTGCCCGCGAAAGAAGCTGCGAGTCGGCTCAGGGCTGGCACCCAGGCCCTCCGCGAACGTGCTCAATAACTGAAAAGTAAATAATGAAAGGGCAGTCAATAAACAATTGTGGTTTAATAAATTATTCATTTTAACAATACTTGCAGTGTTTGCCCAGAGACGGGAGAGCGGCTGGAGGTGTTTTTCACATTTGCTCGTCTGGGCTGAACCTCCTGGATGCTGAGTTGTTCACCTCGCTGGACAGCAGAGGGCACTCGTGCCACGCCCGAAAAGGGACGGGCCGAGCCTCCCGGCGCCCACCGGTGACAATGGAGGAGAGGGGCGCAGGGAGAGGAAAATGTTGGGAAGAGGTAGAGAGAGGAAGGAAGAAAAAAGAGGAAGATTTGAGCTCACAGGCAGATCAAATTCAACCCTGCACTGAAGCAAGACATAAAGAAATAAATAGCAAACAGTTGTTCTGCATGCCTTGGTTAAAATTATTTATTTATTTGAAGATCACAGGATAACAGATTTGGAACAGTCAGAGCAAGGGCAAGGAGATATTCGAAAAATTTAACCAGATTTATTTTCATCTTGACAACCGAACTCTGATTTTCAGGAAATACTCTGAGGAATCAAGCGGTTCTCCTGGGCTTCCCTGCCAGTGCGAAATCGGAAATGCCACACAGCTGCCGAGGGACTCCGGGCCATGTGGAACGGAATCCCACCGCACTTTAAAGCATGCCCATCATGGAAGTGAATCCCTAATGTCGGTCAAACTCCGTGCTTGTTTTCTGTTCTCACGGTGCTGTGCCACAGCCTTATTTTATTTGGGAAACTGTCACATGAGGTGAAACTGCTCTTGTGGGTTGAGAAGGGCCATCGTACTCCCTGGGATATTTACTGTATACCTAGGGCGCTGAGGTATAATCTGTCCTCTGAAGCAATGTGGATGCTAAAACAAATGGTATTTATTTATAATAACGCGTGAGGCAGCCCACAGGGAAGTGTCTTCTTGTTTGTAATCAATCCCAGTGTGAGGCTGTTGTTGCAACACCATCAGGCTCTGCATTAAGTGACAAATTGGCTTCATCTTCTTATTCTGACTGTCATTTCTTTTCAGCGGCGATACATCATCTCTGTTACAAGGTCTTGGAGCTCAGTGCCACACACAGACACACACAAACGCCATGTCCTGTGAATGCTCTGGGGAAAACAGTCGCTGTCTCCTGTATATCTACAAACAAACCCTAATTTCTACGGTGAATATGTTGAAAGAAGCAGGCAGAGCAGAAGGGCACGTTGTGCTTGTGGTGGGGTAAACATTACTGTGTCTAGTGAAGGCGGGTCATTGTTATGGACTAAAATGTGTCCCCCCAAAATTCATATGTTGAAGCCCTAACAACCAGTGTGACTGTATTGGAAGATGGGTCTTTTTGGAGATAATTAAGGTTAAATGAGGTCATAAGGGTGGGACCCTATTTCAATTTGACTGGTATTCTGATAAGAGACACTAGAGGTAAGGATGCACGGAGTTTTTCTCCAAGGACACAGCAAGAAGACAGCCATATGCAAGCCAAGGAGAGAGGCCTCACGACAAACCAAGCCTTCTGACACCTTGATCTTGGACTTCCAGCCTCCAGAACTGTGAAAAAATAGATTTCTGTTGTATAAGCCACCCAGTCGGTGGTATTTTGTTATGGCAGTCTAAGAAGAATAATACAGAAATCATTACTGAACTACCACTGGTGTTACAGAGTGAATGTTTGTGTCCCCTGCCCCAATTCATATGTTGATGTGATGGTATTTGGAGATGGGGCCATCAGGATGTAATTAGGTTTAGATGAGACCATGAGGGTAGGGTCTCCAAGATGGGATTAGTGTCCTTATAAAAAGAGGAAGGGACTTGAGCTTGTTCTTTCTCTGCCTTGTGAGGATACAGCAAGAAGGTGGCTGTCTGTAAGCCAGAAAGAGAGCCCTCACCAGGAATCTGACCATGCTGACTGACGCCCTGATCTTGGACTTCTCAGCCTCCAGAACTATGAGAAATGAATTTCTATTGTTTTAGCCACCTAGTCTGTGGTATTTTGTTATGGCAGCATGAGCAGGTTAATATAGAAATTGGTACTGAAAAGTGGGGTGTTGCTATAACAAATACATAGAAACGTGGAAGTGGCTTTGGAACTGGGAAATATACAGAGGCTGGGAGAATTTTGAGACGAATGATAGGAAAGCCAAGATAGCCATCAATCTTAGCTGTTAAAGGTGTTTCTGGTGAGTGCTCAGAAAGAAAAGAGGAGAGCTGTTAAAGAAAGCTCCCATTTTCTTAGAGAATCCATAAATAGTCATGAACAGAATGTTGGTAGAAATATGGACGGTACAGGCCAACCTGGTGAGGTCTCAGATGGAAAATGAGGAACATGTTATTGGAAACCGGAAGAAAGGCAATTCTTGTTATAAAGTGGCAGAGAACTTGGCCACATTGTGTTCTAGTGTTTTGTGGCTGGTAGAACAGGCAAGCAATGAAATTGGATATTTAGTTGACTTCTAAGCAAAGTGTTGAAGGAGTGGCTTGGTTTCTCCTAAGTGCTAATAGTAAAATATGAGAAGAGGAAAATGATTAAAGAAAAAATTGTTAAGCATAAGGGAATCAGAACTTTTAGAAAATTCTCAGTTTATCCATATTGCAAAAAATGAGCGAAGTTTGCTCAGAAGAGAACACTAGGGTGTGGCTGAATAGTCATCTGACATGGAGATTAGTTAGTGTGGGTGTGAACCACCAGCCTCATCAGCCACCCCTGCAGAAACACCACCAATTTGAACTGAAGGGAGGAAGACCGGATGACATGAAGGAAGGCTGTTGGACTTCTTACATCCTGTAGGACTGGACTACAGAACTGTTTGGCTGTAAAAGTATGCTCTTCTTCAAGATGAGGGAATGGCCACCCTGAAGGTGATTCAGAGATCATCAAGGCTGCCTCTTTGGTTTCAAAGTATGGGTGGGGGTGGGGGTGAGGTGGGCGCTCATCCCTTTGCTTTCAACAGGCCAGATGGCAGCTGCCCGGAGCTGTAGAGATGGGTCTGCCTGGAGCTCCCATCTTGCTGGAGTCTCTCCTCCTTGCTGGCTTTGAAGAAGCAGGAAGCCGTGTTGGGAAGTCCACGTGAGCTAACTGCAGAGGTCTATAGAAGCTGAGGGGCTACCTCCAGTCAATATCCAGAAAAAAACTAACCCCCCCACAGTCCTCCAAGGACCTGCATTCTGCCAACAATCTGAGTGAGACTGAAAGCAGATCTTTCCCCAGTTACGTCTCAGATGAGAGCGAAGCCCTGGCCAACACCTTGATTGTGGCCTTGTGAGACTCTAAGCAGAAGACCAGGTAAGCCATGCCTTGTCCCTTGAGCCTCAGAAACTGGGAGATAATAAATGTATGTTTTTTTCCCCAAAGCTACTAAGTTTGTAGTAATATTGTTACACAGCAATAGATAATACTATTAATCAAAACCACATCCTCTTTTTCTTCCACTCTGCCCTATCATCCTGTCAAAAATTGGACTTCTTTTTAAGTTGGGGGTTTTTAAAGACAAATTTGTCAGACCATTTGGACTAGGGCTTGCTTCCTATTTAGAATAAATTCAAAAGTTAGATGAAAAGAGAAAACAAATGGCAATGAAATTGAACGTATATAGTTAACTGGAACAAGCTTTAGGACTGGGCCTACTTACAAATCAGACAGTGATTGTTTGGTTGGACAAAGGGAGAGGCTCCTGCACAGCAGGCGGAAGGAAGGTTCCACTAAGTGGAGGGGAAGCGCCGCAGGGTGTCGCTGCCTTTGCTGAGCTCTCTGCTTTCCTGGAATGTTTTCACCATCCACTATATAGTCCAATTCCTGCATGTTTTTCACGGCCAATTCAAACACTAATAGCCACGTGAAACCTTCCATGTCAGTTCTTGATTTCAAGTCAGAGGCATTTCCTTAAATTTCCTTCAACAATAAGGGAGTATTATTGGCTCATGGCACTGCACTGTCTATAGGTAAACTGGGCTTCGCATGAGGTTGATCCAAAGGGACACAAAATTATTAGGACTCTACCTATGTTTTTCTTCAAATTTAAAAGTTTTACTTCCTTCTGGCTTTCCTCATGGTAGCAAAGATGACTTTGGTTCACATTTTCCAGAGGAAGAGAAAATACTTTTTTCCTAAAGTTCCGAGCACAGCTTTGAGAATCACACTGATGGGCTTGCTTAGCCTACAGTGCTCACCTCTGAGCCTCTCGTTTTGACCAGGGGGATGGAAAGTGCTGGTTGATCGAGAAAATCTCTGGGGCTCTATCCCTGGGATAGAACCAGCTCCTCTGGAACCATCTGAATTCCCAAACAGAAATCAACGTCCACTCAACCTTTATTAACTCTAGCCCATCCTTGATTTTCTACCTCTGAATTAAAAATTTAATAAGAATGTTGAATGCATGAACAAATTATGAATGAACAGTTTTGGCAAGTTGGTATTATTTATAGCCAATACCTTAGCAAAGTATTTGCCTCCAATTTCAATCCTCCCACATTTCATGTGTGGATTATAGGGCTTTTCTAATTAGAATATATATCTTTTGAAAGCAAGGACTGTACAACTCCTTGAACGCTCTCCCTAAAACATCAAAACCAATGGGTAGAGGGTAATCGAACCTATGCCTTGCAAATTAGCCCCACAAATTTCCTTTACTTATTCCCACCATTGCTTTAAAATTTTTATTATGGAAATGAATTTGATGGAACTCAAATATCATCTTTGATCTTTTATGTCAAACTTATTAAAACATACTGAGGCTGGGTGAGGC